>NC_050069.1:193196811-193496811 GCF_009764565.3 Dermochelys coriacea | reverse complement strand
ACATCTGGTGACGCCAGACATAATGGCCCGGATACAAATATCTTCGGAACAGCTTTAAAAAGTGTGAGACGGCGTTTGCATGAAAAAGGACCCTCCACAGTGAGCTCAGCCCTCGCTGCTCTGCCCCGTTCAGGTATCTGTGGAATCCCGGGACCACAGGGCTCACGCTGCCGCCCTCGGGGGAGGGGGAGACGCCTTGGGGTTGCGACACCGTCTCGCCCGCGGCCGGGCGGCGTCGGGCTCCCGCGTGGTGCGGCGGAGGGGAAGCGCCCGCCCGAGCCGCTCTCCCGGTTCCCGGGCGCAGCGAGCGAGCGAGCAGCGCCGCGCTCCGATCCCCGTGTCCGGCCCGCTCGGGGCGGCGGCAGCAGCGCCGGGTCCCGGCCAGGCGGCCTCGCTCCTCCCTTTTCACTCCGTGTCCCCCGCGCGCGCCCTCCCCGCCGCCGCGTGAGTCCTGCTGCGCCGCGGGGGGGGGGGTCTCAGTGCTGGGGGGGGTCTCAGTGCTGGGGGCAGGACAGATGGGGGGGGTCACAGTGCTGGGGGCAGGACAGATGGGGGGGTCTCAGTGCTGGGAGCAGGACAGATGGGGGGGTCTCAGTGCTGGGGGCAGGACAGATGGGGGGTCTCAGTGTTGGGGGGGGGTCTCAGTGCTGGGGGCAGGACAGATGGGGGGGTTTCAATCCTGGGAGCAGGACAGATGAGGGCGTCTCAGTGATGGGGGCAGGACAGATGGGGGGGTCTCAGTGATGGGGGGGGTCTCAGTGCTGGGGGCAGGACAGATGGGGGGGTCTCAGTGTTGGGGGGGTCTCAGTGCTGGGAGCAGGACAGATGGGGGGTCTCAGTGATGGGGGGGTCTCAGTGATGGGGGCAGGACAGATGGGGGGGTCTCAGTGATGGGGGCAGGACAGATGGGGGGTCTCAGTGTTGGGGGGGTCTCAGTGCTGGGAGCAGGACAGATGGGGGGTCTCAGTGTTGGGGGGGTCTCAGTGTTGGGAGCAGGACAGATGGGGGGGGTCTCAGTGTTGGGGGGGTCTCAGTGTTGGGAGCAGGACAGATGGGGGGGTCTCAGTGTTGGGAGCAGGACAGATGAGGGGGTCTCAGTGCTGGGAGGCAGGACAGATGGGGGGGTTTCAATCCTGGGAGCAGGACAGATGAGGGCGTCTCAGTGTTGGGGGGGTCTCAGTGCTGGGGGCAGGACAGATGGGGGGTCTCAGTGTTGGGAGCAGGACAGATGAGGGGGTCTCAGTGTTGGGGAGGTCACAGTGCTGGGGGCAGGACAGATGGGGGGTCTCAGTGTTGGGGGGGTCTCAGTGCTGGGGGCAGGATAGATGGGGGTTCTCAGTGTTGGGAGCAGGACAGATGAGGGGGTCTCAGTGCTGGGGGGCAGGACAGATGGGGGGTCTCAGTGTTGGGGGGGTCTCAGTGATGGGAGCAGGACAGATGGGGGGTTTCAATGCTGGGAGCAGGACAGATGAGGGGGTCTCAGTGTTGGGGGGGTCTCAGTGCTGGGACAGGACAGATGGGGGAGTCTCAGTGTTGGGGGCAGGACAGATGGGGGGGTCTCAGTGTTGGAGGAGGGGCTGCCAGGGGCTGGGGAGTGAGGGGGCTCACAGTGCTGGTGGCAGAGAAATGGGGGGTCACAGTGCTGGGGGAAGGGCTGCCTAGGGGGTTACAGTGCTGGGGGGGGACTGTCTGGGGCAGGAGAGCGAGGGGGATCACAGTGCTGGGGGGCATGTCACACGGTTGTGGATGAGGCCTATATGAGGTGAATGAGGCCCATGACTGCAACACTTCTACAGCTCAAGCCTCAGGGTGGGTGGTTCTGTGGCTGCCCCCTGCGTTTCCTTTCCAGAGATCTCATCCCTGTAGTAGGTTTTGAGATGCTGCTGCTTTATGCAAAATAAAGAGTCGAGCATCTGAAAACAAATGCAGTTCTTCTAAAACAGTGACCGGGACAGACTTCCTTGGCCAAGTGGGCCAATGGCCATTTGCAGAGTTGTGAATGAATGTAATTAGGATTTGGCATAGGTGTCCCTCAAAATAGGGTTGCCATCCCTCCAGGATTGCTCTGGAGTCTCCAGGAATTAAAAATGAATATTTAATTAAAGATTATGTCGTGATGAAACCTCCAGGAATACATCTAACCAAAACTGGCAACTCTATCTCAAAGATACCTATTAACTGCAAAGAGGTGGTTGACTTAAAACACGTAACTCCAGGACTGAAAGCCCTCAGTTTAGGTTGCCAGCTGCCTGACGACTATGTGTGAGTGAGGAGTGGGAGAATTTTCTTTACCCCAGTCCAGTGGCCTACAAGTCTGGCCCGGTGCTGTGTTTCCCACTGTTAGGTATGTGCCTCTTTACTGGCTCTCTTTGCATGGCTTTACCAACATTGAATTGTTTTATTTGGGATGGTGGTGGAAGGAAAGAGAACCATTCAAAGATCCAGAGCTGTAGGAGCAAAATATTTCAGGTAGTCCAGGTCTTAGAAATAAGGGGATATAAGAGGGAAAGGAGTAGGAAACCAAGGAGGTATCAGATAATGTGGGATGAATTTGTGTGGGAGAAGGTCCAGTGAAGCAAGTATTCAAGGGGGGAATAGTGGGACAAATGGGTTAGTGGAGTTGAGAGGAAAGGCAGAGAAATGTACAAGGTTTAATTAATGAAGTATAGAAAAATTAATTAGCTGTAATTGAATTTTCTTTGACATTCTGGGAGGTGTATTATGAAATCCTCTCATTAAGTCCAGATGTGTCCTCGTCTGGAGTTTGGTCTGTGAGAGATACAGCCAAACTCAAATTACTAGGTGACATGGAGACAGTAATGTTTTCTATAGCTATGGTGTACCGGCATTAAGTATTTATGATTCTTATTCTAGTTTAAAAAAATTTTTTTTAGTTTAGGCTTTGTTTGTTAATCTAATATTTGCACTTTGTAAATCTGTACTCAGGCTGTGTTCCTAAATTGCAAGGGTTGAGTTTCATGTTTCTTCAGTGAGAGACACTCCCATTCCTCAGAAATTTGGCAGTGGACACATCACATTAGGCAGGGCTTGAAAAGTGTGCTGAGCAACTTTTAGGTAGAGAATTAAACATAACAGCTAGAGGCTAATATGGGAACCCCACTAGGAAAGGCAGGAGGAAAACCCAAACCCAGCTGCTCCTCCCCAACGCCACCCCCTGCTGCTGGCAGAGGGAAGGTTCTGCAGGAATACAGTACACCTACATTACCAATATCAGATCCTGGGTTAACTCTTTTTCCTGGATACCAGTGGCAAAGCCAGAATGGTCAGGCCTTACACATGAACCCTGTAAAATAGAATATGACTGTCAGAATCCTGACAAAGGAAATGCAAGAGGGCCCTATTGAGCTAGGTGTTGTGTACCCACTTAACAGTCAGATGATCCCTGGCAAGAATTAGTTTTACTCCAATCCCTAAGAGACCAAGCATGGAAAATTTCTAGGGCTGTCCATTAATCAATGCATCCAATGAAGTGAGCTGTAGCTCACGAAAGCTTATGCTCAAATAAATTTGTTAGTCTCTAAGGTGCCACGAGTACTCCTTTTCTTTTTGCGAATACAGACTAACACGGCTGCTACTCTGAAACCATTAATCACAGTTTACTCGCATGATGAATTCAAAACAAATTAACTTGATTAAAAAATTAATTGTGATTAATTGCAGTTTAAATCGCACTGTCAATAATAGAATACCAATTTAAATTTTATATAAATATTTTGGATGTTTTTCTACATTTTCAAATGCATTGATTTCAGTTACAACACTGAATACAAAGTGTACAGTGCTCACTTTATATTATTATTATAAATATTTGCACTAAAAAGCAAGAAATAGTATTTTTCAGTTCACCTCATACAAGTACTGTGGTGCAATCTCTTTATCGTGAAAGTGCAATTTACAAATGTAGATTTGTTTTTGTTACATAGCTGCACTCATTTCGTTTGAGAGGAGGATGTTAGGAATAGCAAGATCAAAATAAGCAGAGGCTATATTAACAAGAACAACAAGTCAGTATTGAGAATCACTTATATAATCGTGTGTAAAAGAGCTTGCCTTAGAAGAAACGAGAGCCATCAATCTATCAGTGGGCACAAATAATATTCCCATAACCCACCCAGTAATATTGTTAATCTATCCAACTATACTCTTAGCCCAGCAGAAGAATCTGTCCTATCTCGGGGCCTCTCCTTTTGCCCCTCCACCCCCACGAACATGATACAGTTCTGTGGTGACCTAGAATCCTATTTTCGACGTCTCCGACTCAAGGAATATTTCCAACACACCTCTGACCAACATATTAACCCACAGAGACCTTCCTACCAACACTACAAAAAGAAGGATTCTGGGTGGACTCCTCCTGAAGGTCGAAACAGCAGACTGGACTTCTACATAGAGTGCTTCCGCCGACATGCACGAGCTGAAATTGTGGAAAAGCAGCATCACCTGCCCCATAACCTCAGCCATGCAGAACACAATGCCATCCACAGCCTCAGAAACAACTCTGACATCATAATCAAAAAGGCTGACAAAGGAGGTGCTGTCGTCATCATGAATAGGTCAGAGTATGAACAAGAGGCTACTAGGCAGCTCTCCAACACCACTTTCTACAAGCCATTACCCTCTGATCCCACTGAGAGTTACCAAAAGAAACTACAGCATTTGCTCAAGAAACTCCCTGAAAAAGCACAAGAACAAATCCGCACAGACACACCCCTAGAACTCCGACCTGGGGTATTCTATCTGCTACCCAAGATCCATAAACCTGGAAATCCTGGACGCCCCATCATCTCAGGCATTGGCACCCTGACAGCAGGATTGTCTGGCTATGTAGACTCCCTCCTCAGGCCCTACGTTACCAGCACTCCCAGCTATCTTCGAGACACCACTGACTTCCTGAGGAAACTACAATCCATCGGTGATCTTCCTAAAAACACCATCCTAGCCACTATGGATGAAGAAGCCCTCTATACCAACATTCCACACAAAGATGGACTACAAGCCATCAGGAACAGTATCCCCGATAATGTCACGGCTAACCTGGTGGCTGAACTTTGTGACTTTGTCCTCACCCATAACGATTTCACATTTGGGGACAATGTATACCTTCAAATCAGCGGCACTGTGATGGGTACCCTCATGGCCCCACAGTATGCCAACATTTTTATGGCTGACTTAGAACAACGCTTCCTCAGCTCTTGTCTCCTAATGCCCCTACTCTACTTGCGCTACATTGATGACATCTTCATCATCTGGACCCATGGAAAAGAAGCTCTTGAGGAATTCCACCATGATTTCAACAATTTCCATCCTACCATCAACCTCAGCCTGGACCAGTCCACACAAGTGATCCACTCCCTGGACGCTACAGTGCTAATACGCGATGGTCACATAAACACCACTCTATATCGGAAACCTGCTGACCGCTATTCCTACCTACATGCCTCTAGCTTTCATCCAGATCATACCACACGATCCATTGTCTACAGCCAAGCTCTACGATATAACCGCATTTGCTCCAACCCCTCAGACAGAGACAAACACCTACAAGATCTCTATCATGCATTCCTACAACTACAATACCCACCTGCTGAAGTGAAGAAACAGATTGACAGAGCCAGAAGAGTACCCAGAAGTCACCTACTACAGGACAGGCCCAACAAAGAAAATAACAGAACGCCACTAGCCATCACCTTCAGCCCCCGACTAAAACCTCTCCAACGCATCATCAAGGATCTACAACCTATCCTGAAGGACGACCCATCACTCTCACGGATCTTGGGAGACAGGCCAGTCCTTGCTTACAGACAGCCCCCCAATCTGAAGCAAATACTCACCAGCAACCACACACCACACAACAGAACCACTAACCCAGGAACCTATCCTTGCAACAAAGCCCATTGCCAACTCTGTCCACATATCTATTCAGGGGACACCATCATAGGGCCTAATCACATCAGCCACACTATCAGAGGCTCGTTCACCTGCGCATCTACCAATGCGATATATGCCATCATGTGCCAGCAATGCCCCTCTGCCATGTACATTGGTCAAACTGGACAGTCTCTACGTAAAAGAATAAATGGACACAAATCAGACGTCAAGAATTATAACATTCAAAAACCAGTTGGAGAATACTTCAGTCTCTCCGGTCACTCGATTACAGACCTGAGGGTGGCTATCCTTCAACAAAAAAACTTCAAAAACAGACTCCAACGAGAGACTGCTGAATTGGAATTAATTTGCAAACTGGATACAATTAACTTAGGCTTGAATAGAGACTGGGAATGGATGAGTCATTACACAAAGTAAAACTATTTCCCCATGTTATTTATCTCCCCTACTCCACCCCCCACTGTTCCTCAGATGTTATTTTCAGAGTAGCAGTGGTGTTAGTCTGTATTCGCAAAAAGAAAAGGAGTACTTGTGGCATCTTAGAGACTAACAAATTTATTTGAACATAAGCTTTCGTGAGCTACAGCTCACTTCATCGGATGCATTTGGTGGAAAATACAGAGGGGAGATTGATATACACACACAGAGAACATGAAACAGTGGGTTTATCATACACACTGTAAGGAGAGTGATCACTTAAGATGAGCCATCACCAGCAGCGGGGGGGGGGGAAGGAGGAAAACCTTTCATGGTGACAAGCAAGGTAGGCTATTTCCAGCAGTTAACAAGAACAACTGAGGAACAGTGGGGGCTGGGGTGGGGGGGAGAAATAACATGGGGAAATAGTTTTACTTTGTGTAATGACTCATCCATTCCCAGTCTCTATTCAAGCCTAAGTTAATTGTATCCAGTTTGCAAATTAATTCCAATTCAGCAGTCTCTCATTGGCGTCTGTTTTTGAAGTTTTTTTGTTGAAGGATAGCCACCCTCAGGTCTGTAATCGAGTGACCGGAGAGATTGAAGTGTTCTCCAACTGGTTTTTGAATGTTATAATTCTTGACGTCTGATTTGTGTCCATTTATTCTTTTACGTAGAGACTGTCCAGTTTGACCAATGTACATGGCAGAGGGGCATTGCTGGCACATGATGGCATATATCACATTGGTAGATGCGCAGGTGAACGAGCCTCTGATAGTGTGGCTGATGTGATTAGGCCCTATGATGGTGTCCCCTGAATAGATATGTGGACAAAGTTGGCAATGGGCTTTGTTGCAAGGATAGGTTCCTGGGTTAGTGGTTCTGTTGTGTGGTGTGTGGTTGCTGGTGAGTATTTGCTTCAGATTGGGGGGCTGTCTGTAAGCAAGGACTGGCCTGTCTCCCAAGATCTGTGAGAGTGATGGGCCATCCTTCAGAATAGGTTGTAGATCCTTGATGATGCGTTGGAGAGGTTTTAGTTGGGGGCTGAAGGTGATGGCTAGTGGCGTTCTGTTATTTTCTTTGTTGGGCCTGTCCTGTAGTAGGTGACTTCTGGGTACTCTTCTGGCTCTGTCAATCTGTTTCTTCACTTCAGCAGGTGGGTATTGTAGTTGTAGGAATGCATGATAGAGATCTTGTAGGTGTTTGTCTCTGTCTGAGGGGTTGGAGCAAATGCGGTTATATCGTAGAGCTTGGCTGTAGACAATGGATCGTGTGGTATGATCTGGATGAAAGCTAGAGGCATGTAGGTAGGAATAGCGGTCAGCAGGTTTCCGATATAGAGTGGTGTTTATGTGACCATCGCGTATTAGCACTGTAGCGTCCAGGGAGTGGATCACTTGTGTGGACTGGTCCAGGCTGAGGTTGATGGTGGGATGGAAATTGTTGAAATCATGGTGGAATTCCTCAAGAGCTTCTTTTCCATGGGTCCAGATGATGAAGATGTCATCAATGTGGCTCAAGTAGAGTAGGGGCATTAGGAGACAAGAGCTGAGGAAGCGTTGTTCTAAGTCAGCCATAAAAAATGTTGGCATACTGTGGGGCCATGCGGGTACCCATCACAGTGCCGCTGATTTGAAGGTATACATTGTCCCCAAATGTGAAATCGTTATGGGTGAGGACAAAGTCACAAAGTTCAGCCACCAGGTTAGCCGTGACATTATCGGGGATACTGTTCCTGATGGCTTGTAGTCCATCTTTGTTTGGAATGTTGGTGTAGAGGGCTTCTTCATCCATAGTGGCTAGGATGGTGTTTTTAGGAAGATCACCGATGGATTGTAGTTTCCTCAGGAAGTCAGTGGTGTCTCGAAGATAGCTGGGAGTGCTGGTAACATAGGGCCTGAGGAGGGAGTCTACATAGCCAGACAATCCTGCTGTCAGGATGCCAATGCCTGAGATGATGGGGCGTCCAGGATTTCCAGGTTTATGGATCTTGGGTAGCAGATAGAATACCCCAGGTTGGGGTTCTAGGGGTGTGTCTGTGCGGATTTGTTCTTGTGCTTTTCTAGGGAGTTTCTTGAGCAAATGCTGTAGTTTCTTTTGGTAACTCTCAGTGGGATCAGAGGGTAATGGCTTGTAGAAAGTGGTGTTGGAGAGCTGCCTAGTAGCCTCTTGTTCATACTGCGACCTATTCATGATGACGACATTACCTCCTTTGTCAGCCTTTTTGATTATGATGTCAGAGTTGTTTCTGAGGCTGTGGATGGCACTGTGTTCTGCATGGCTGAGGTTATGGGGCAGGTGATGCTGCTTTTCCACAATTTCAGCTCGTGCATGTCGGCGGAAGCACTCTATGTAGAAGTCCAGACTGCTGTTTCGACCTTCAGGAGGAGTCCACCCAGAATCCTTCTTTTTGTAGTGTTGGTAGGAAGGTCTCTGTGGGTTAATATGTTGGTCAGAGGTGTGTTGGAAATATTCCTTGAGTCGGAGACGTCGAAAATAGGATTCTAGGTCACCACAGAACTGTATCATGTTCATAGGGGTGGAGGGGCAAAAGGAGAGGCCCCGAGATAGGACAGATTCTTCTGCTGGGCTAAGAGTATAGTTGGATAGATTAACAATATTGCTGGGTGGGTTACGGGAACCACTGTTGTGGCCCCTTGTGGCATGTAGTAGTTTAGTAGCTTAGTGTCCTTTTTCTTTTGTAGAGAAGCAAAGTTGTGTTGTAAATGGCTTGTCTAGTTTTTGTAAAGTCCAGCCACGAGGAAGTTTGTGTGGAAGGTTGGTTCTTTATGAGAGCATCCAGTTTTGAGAGCTCATTCTTAATCTTTCCCTGTTTGCGGTAGAGGATGTTGATCAGGTGGTTCCGCAGTTTCTTTGAGAGTGTGTGGCACAAGCTGTCAGCATAGTCTGTGTGGTATGTAGATTGTAATGGATTTTTTACCTTCAGTCCTTTTGGTATGATGTCCATCTGTTTGCATTTAACTGCTGGAAATAGCCTACCTTGCTTGTCACCATGAAAGGTTTTCCTCCTCCCCCCCCCCCCCCCGCTGCTGGTGATGGCTCATCTTAAGTGATCACTCTCCTTACAGCGTGTATGATAAAACCCATTGTTTCATGTTCTCTGTGTGTGTATATAAATCTCCCCTCTGTATTTTCCACCAAATGCATCCGATGAAGTGAGCTGTAGCTCACGAAAGCTTATGCTCAAATAAATTTGTTAGTCTCTAAGATGCCACAAGTACTCCTTTTCTTTTTGCGAATACAGACTAACATGGCTGCTACTCTGAAATCTTCTCTCCTCTGCGTTCCTCCAGATCTATTGTTCTTCAAACTACCAGGAATAACTACCTAAACTTACTCTCATTTTAAAGGAGAGAGGGGAAAAAAACCTGATGGTCAGATGCTGCTCTCAGTTACACTGGAGTGTAGCCAAAATAACTCCAGTGAAGCCACAGGACGCACTTCCTGTCCCAAGCACTGCAACCTCTGGGGTCCCAGTGCCACTCAGGTTTCACCCAGTCGTCATGATGACAGGAGTCCAAGTACGCCAAATTTGAGTGAATGGCTCTGTAAGCCCATGAGCAGGGTCACAACTCCACTTTCACAAATTTGGTCCAGTCAGAGGGGTGGGGTCAAATCCAAGCTGTACTGCAACTCCGGAGGTTGCAACATTTGGAGCAGAGAGCCAAGCCCAGTCAGCTTCACAGCACAGAAGCTGCAGGAGCCGCCACTGTGGAGTGAGGGCCAGGAAGGACCCCCTGGGGCGGGGGGCAGGATCTGACCGAAACCACCCGAGGGCCTCCACCCTCAGACTTTACTGGGTCACGACAGGCCATAAACATTTACAAATGGGTCCTAAGCCCAAAAAGGTTGAGAACCACTGTTTTAGGGGAGGCCGAAATAAATATAAACTCTCATATCACCAAGGCAAGCCATTTCATTGGGATCCTGAATTTTAGTCATATTAGAACATTTCTGTAGGAATTTTGCAGGACTGGATTATAACCGTATTTTATCTAGAAAATCCTTCTTCTCTCTATTGTCATGGGGATATCCTTATGTCAGACAATTCTAATACTCTAGTGGGGCAGTGGACATAAACTCTACCCCTGTTAGCATGTAATGATTGTGCTGTGTTTTTTTTTTTTAAATGTTCAGCTTCTTTATAGCACTGCCGAGCACCAATATAGTTATGTTGGAGGAGGCACTTCCATAAGCACCTGTGTTCAGGTTCTGGAAAATATTTCCATTATGCTGAAATGTCTCATGCTATACACTGTGACAGGTTTCAGAGTTGTAGCCATGTTAGTCTGTATCAGCAAAAATAACGAGTAGTCCTTGTGTTCTAGCCCATGAAAGCTTATGCCCAAATAAATTTGTTAGTCTCTAAGGTGCCACAAGGACTCCTCATTGTTTATGCTATACACTGTATATTTTTTGTTTTGTTTTGTTTTAACAATGGAGTGTAGTAAAATTCTGTGTGGATCTTTTGTGTGAATTGTCAGGGTGGAAAAGAGTGGCTTTCACTCTTTAAAAATGTCTGCAAATGCTACTGCTTTTTCTGTCGGTCTTTCTTGGCATTGGGGTAATTAAAAAATTAGTTTTAAAATTCTCCGTAGACTTAATCCTCAATAGTGGACAATAGCCATTGACATGTTGTGCTGAATAGGGAGGAATTTTTGCAAGTTCTTAAGTGCTTTCCTGGATCAGGGCCTAAGTGCTAAGGGTTCTGAGACCTGAGTGTTATTCCTGGCTCTGCTTCTGTCTTGCTATGTGACCATGGGCAGTTACTTCACCTCTCTTTGCCTCAGATCCCCGTCTGTAAAATGGGGTGGGGTGTAAATGATGCTTATCACAAAGTGCATTGAAATCTATGGATGGAAAATGCTATATGAGCGCTAAGGATAGTATTGTACGTTGGGCTGTTGTAAAACAGATTTGAGAATAATCCAGGGTTCTCGTCTGTTGGTGGGGCTTTGAAGTATTAACAGAGGTGATACTCTCTCTTCTCTTCCCGTGGGGTGGAGGTGGTGCAAAATTCCAGTGGTGATGGTGACAAACTTTTTAAATCTGGAATTTGTGTGTATACATACTATATAATTCTGAAGGGAAGCTTTTGGTGGATTGAGTAAAAGACAAGTTGTTAAATGTTACTCCTGCTTTCACTGCCCAGTACATCTTATTTCTTTGGGGAAGATGGAAGAGAAAGCACACATTATGCACCATTTGTCATTCCCCTTGCCTCTTAAGTAGTAGTGAATATTCTGAATACAAAAGACAATCTAAATGCTGTTAAAGTACAGTATGCCTAAATGTAGCTGTGCAGGAAGGCAGAACTTTATTTGTTGTGGGGAACTATAACTACATGAACAGCTTGACTCTTCATAATTTAAACACAACCATAGTGATGCATTAATAGATTTTTTGCTACTGTTTACTTGGTTTTAAAGGGAAAAAAACAAAACCATATATTTAAACTGAAATAAATACATCATGGACTATGTGCGCTTGTAAGTGTTACACTATGAAATTATGGTATAAACATACTATGGGCCCAATCCTGTATGCCTAACTAAACCAAAAGCCCTATTGACTTGCACAGAAGTTTTGCCTATGCTAGGAGTGAGGAATCAGTCCCTGTATGTAATTAACAGAACATCTAATCACTCAAATACATCTGTGTATGGAATGCCAGATATTTATAGACTGGTTACAGGTATGCAATCTAGAAATCAACAGTACAGTATGTTTAAAAACATAAGAAAATATCATATACTATGAATTTGCCATGTGCAATTTCTAAACATTTACATCTCATTTCTAAATGTATCTTTAAGCATGTGCTCGTCCCATGACCTCAGTGGGACTTTACTTTTTAAACATGTGCTTAAGTTAATGTCCTAATTAGGCATGCTTTCCTGAATGAAAGGTGCTATGGAAAAGCCTAAGATAAATAAGTCTTCTGACTCCTAGCAACTTGTTCAGCTAGTGATGGGTCATAGTTGTTGTTTTCAGAGAGTCAGTAGGAGCGGTTTGTTTTGGACAATCAGAACAGAACTAATATGGGTTGGATTTTTCATTTGGTTTAATTCTTTAAAGAGAAACCATCTCAGTCCTAAATTAGTTTTTCCTTTACTTTAAAAACTAAGTGACCAAGGGAAAACCTGCTGTTCAGACTGGTTTTGCTTCCCCATCTTGTATACTCTCTGCCTGTGAATAACCAGTTTAATCAGAAACCAAATTTAATGGATTAAATACTTTTCATGCTCTTATTGCAGCCTTCACCCCTTTCCGTGTTGCATGCAAGTTAAGAAGCTCCAATAAGATTCTTTGGCAATAAGTATTTACAGCATTGATGAACCACAATATTCTTCACTACCAGATTAGGTGAGCTTCTTGCATCACCAGGCAAAGGAATGGCAGGCATGAGCAGCAGTTGTGATGAGATTTGAGGGAAACACTTTGAGAAAAAAGAGGATGTGAACAGTAGAAAGCAGAGCCAATATTTTTTGGCTGCACAAAGCTGACCGTTTTAAAGAGCTGTTGTAATCAGCAGACTGATTACATCAAAATGGCATCCATCTTACTCATCCTTGTGTGACTCCATCTCAGTGATTATACAGCACGTCCCCCTTGACCCATGTTCCCCTTTCATTTCTCTCTTGCCCCAGTCCCCTCCCATCTTTCATTATCCCCAGCAATTCATGCTCCTTTCCCTCTGTTTCCAGCGTTGCTATTGTTTCCCCGTCCTACAGATCCCTTCCACCAGCCTATTGTTCTAATTCCCTTCTCTCCTTTGCTTTTAAACTCCTTGGATGAGCAGTCTTCTCCCTTGATTGCTCCTCCTCCAGTTTTTTGAGCTCATGCATTCTGGCTTTTGCCCTGTTCAATCCACTGAAACTGCTGTCCTCAAACTAATAGCCTCTGCAGTCAGTTATTCCATCTTCCCCTCCTCCACAATCCTCATGGCTGTTCCATGGTTATGAGGCTACACATGTGTCATATCTACACCCAAGGCTCTCAAATCTCTCTCTCCATCTCCATCTTTTTGGTAACCTGTGCAGTCCCACATCTCTGTCTGTCTCTGGTTATCTTCTTTCAGATGTTTTTATCCCACCTCAAGCTCTGTATGTCTGAAATCAAACATACTGTATTTTTTACCCATATCCTTGCCCCTCTGTCACTTTGTTACCCGGGTTTGTGGCTTTGTAAGCGAGTGGAAAGTTTAAGTCCAATAACAGTTCTAAAATCCACCCTTTCTTCTCCATCCTTGATAAAATCCTGCTCTTTGTCTTGGTTATCAATTCTACCTCCTCCTTTCTGAGCGTTTAGGCTACTCAGATCTATGTATATATGTATCTCTGTTTTAGTTAGTCCATACTGATGTGTTCATCTACTTATCAGAGAAACACACGTTAGTTGTACTTGCAGGCTGTGGTGGTAGTGTTGTTCGAGGAGGAGTTCCACTTGCATATCAACTGAGTGATGTCTTACAATAAAATAGCCACTACCGGTCACAAAACAATCCTGAGGTTCAGAGATCCCGTGAGGATTGTTTGTATTCATTAACCCTGTCATAAGGCTATATGAGTTAACTAAAACATTTCTTGACTTCAAAAAATTTTTAAAGCTATTCAATATACTAAAATACCTGCCATTGCTTTGTACCTCCAAACTTTTCCAGCAGAATTCCACATGCTGGAGAATTGCATTGGATCTGGAGCCAGCAACTGGAGTGGCTGAGATGGATGCACCTCTGAACGTAGCAAGTGGATTCCTTCAGCACCTATTTCTAATTTGTAAAAAGACTCACACATCACCTTTAAATGTAGTGTGTGTGTAAATTTAATTAATAATAAAATGAATATTGCAAGTTTGTAATGACAAACACACAATACTTCATAACAATACAAGACAAAGTAAGACACATCTCAAAAGACGTAATGGTAGATCAACTGTGTCAGATACTGTTCCTTCTAAAGAAGTGGCCCATGGACTTGCAGACAAGTGTATAGGTACGATGATGTCCCCATACTAGCTTTGGGGTTTAAGCAATGGGTGAATAAAGGAGATTAGGTTAGCAAGAATTGTACTACCTAGTTTCTAATTGCAGGCTCTTCTGAACAGTGACTTAATTTGTTAGTCTCCAAGGTGCCACAAGTACTCCTTTTCTTTTTGCATGTATAGCAACTGCCACAATGGGTTTCCAATTCTGATTGGGGCCTTTGGGGCATTATCACATTTTGAGGATTCTGTTTTAGTAACATTATATGGTCTGTTTTAGTAAGATTGTTTAGCTACTTTAGTTTACGAATAGGACTGGAAGGTTCATTACGCTAATACAATGCTCTGCAATACCTATTAGCTATTCCAAGAAGCAATAAGTTAAGGTGTTTTTCTAAACCTTGTCCTGATGTGACATTTGACCAGTTTATTGTGGTAGTTGAAGACATTCATTTTTACTGTTTAATTAGACTGATACCTGCTTTCCAGAAAACCCAGCACCTGCATTCTTTCAGGGTTAGCCTCACCACTGGACACATCAGGACTAATCAGTGTTGCCAACTCATAATTTTTTCATTAGTCAGGGAAACTCAGGCTCCCCCACCTCCTGTGAATAATGGGATGGCTCTTCTCAGTCCCACTCCTCCCCTCTTCCTCCTTGCAGCACCCAGCCTGGAAAGGGGGAGAAGAGGGATCCTGCTGCAGGCACCCCGGGCCTGAGACTTGGGTTGAAAAACCCCAGCAGTTGCAGGAGGAGCAGAGGTGGAGCTGGGGGGCCAGAACTGATTTAGGGGCTTGGGGCAGATGTGGGCACAGGATTGATTTGGGATTGAGAGCAGAATTTGTTGCTGAGCAGGGGAATGAGCAGATGTGGAGGTGAAAGAGCTGCAGTGGGACATAAAATCACATTACTCTACTAACTTGGGAGAGTGGGCAGCACTTGTTGTAGCGCATGTGCTGGAGTGGGCAGGCGAAGTTCAAAGGACCCAGCATAACCTCTTTTTAAAATGCCTTATGATTCTGGGACCAATCTCATGATGTTTTGATGTCTGAGTTTTTTTAACCTTTGAGGTTGTCAGTACTGCTCCTGATTCCTTCAGCAACAAGAAAAGGAGTACTTGTGGCACCTTAGAGACTAACCCAAGTTACATCCAATTGTCATATTCATAGAATGTTTATATGGCTAACTAGGCCTGGAGCGAGTCATAATTCATATTCCATGATTAATATCATTCAGCATCAGACCCACCCCTAAATCTTTGTGAGAAGAGTTTGCACATAATCAGCCAAGTAATGAAGCTATCGATTTGAAATTTGTGCAGACACTGGCTAATCCATTGCCCCATCCATGGTTAGCTGGATCCACAATGTGATCACTAACCCAGATAAGAGAATTGTGTGCTAAGAAAAGGCCTGTTAAAGAATACAAATCTTGGTCTCATTGCTATAGCCAATGTGGCTTAAGGGAAAGTCAGAACTGTAGATCACAGCACGCATTAAATCTGCCAGGCTCCGTGCATTAATGTTCTATGTCCTTGTTGTCTTACACTGATGGCGGTCAGAGGCCCTTTTCATCTGGATAAGCTAGTGACATTTCCTCAGTCAATATGTATGGCTATGAGGCTTAAAGATACCTCTGGGAAACAGGAATGAACTGCTCTTATTTAACCAAGGGCTGTGACTACATAATTGTATTTTTTGAATATCAAATATCAGCTATTGTATCCATCAGAGAACTGACAAAACTGGTTTGTAATTAATTGCAGTTTCTTGAACTTAAATAGTAATATAATAAAATATATGTAATTACTATTTTGGTACAAGCACTGAACCTACATTTAATTTACTAGCTGAGAACCAGACTTCTTACAAGATCACGATCAGACCCATTCTAAATACCTTTTGAGAATTTGCAAATTGAACTTGAATTGCATTCCTGAAGTATGCCCTACAGGTCCAAGGTGGAAAATGTTGGGTGAAACCTTGATGCAGCAATTCCAGTGAGATTTTTGTGAACACTTTCAGATTTCTAATAGTAGTAACAGTAGAAAACATCTCCCTCGCTTCTCTTCAAGAAAGCCAGTGTAGCTGCTTCAAAGTGGATATAATTCCCCAAGGCATTTACAATGCAGAAAAGCTTTCCACACCCTTCTCACCCTCTTTCCCTTTCCAGCTATAAATAAGGCCTTATCCACTCTGGGTATTTCATTCGTAGCAACCAGACACCTGTGCAGACTCTCAGCACTTTACGTATCCGCACTAGAAGCTGCAGTATGCACCAATGCAGCTTATCCTTGCTTGAAACTGGGATAAGCCGTAATTTGCACTAGTGCAGTTTGTAGAGACTTTGCCTATCTACACTAAGAGCCAGATTTGCAGCTGGTGTAAATTTGCATAGTTCCACTGTCCCCCAATATGCACCTCACCAATTTACACCCGCTGAGAATGGGACAATATTGCTTTGCACAAGTGCAGCTGCAATAGTGATTGGTCATTAATGGCTAAAACTGGGGCAAATCCCTAGCCTAGACAAGTTCTAAATGTTGCACATTCCTTTAACTGAATGTAATGACACCTAAACAGCCTGACTAACATTTTCTGCCACAAGTAAGTGATCTGTGTCTATTAAATAAAACCATCTTCATTACACCATTCATGTTACCCCTGCAGCTGGGCTGGCTGGTTCCTGACTCATTTGGCTTCCTGGAAACCACGTTGCCATTTCTCTGTGTCAGAAGAATCTCATTGTGTAATAATATGAACCTTGATGACTAAACCATTTTTCAAACACCACTTCATTCTAAAGCTTTTGCAAGCTTTCTTTAAAGAGACACTATCATCATAAAATATGGTCTATAAAAACATCTGTAACTCTTCTAAGGAACTATACCCACCCCTGAATTCCTAGGTCATTTTTGTTGTAATATTGTATTATTATTATTTTGTATTGCTGTAGTGCCTTGGAGCCCCAGGCATGAACCAAGGACTCCGTTGTGCTAGGCTGTACAAACACAAACTAAAATGACAATCCTTGCTCCAAAGAGCTTACAATGGAACCATATTTTTCCTATTGTGGGTTGTCTGTTTTTTTTTCTTTTCCTGTTTCCCATGAAAGAATCACAGAAATGCTCATGGAAACTTATCAACTGAGTGAGTATACACAATTGCTGTCACATGAGCAAAACAAAACAACAGGGAGCCATATAATTTTCTTTAATCTCTTTCAGTTCTAATAAATTTAAGTGCTGCTTGTAACAATAATGGGTAGAACATTTTCAGGCATAAGTGACCTTCTTTTAAAGAAAAGAAAATCTATAATGAGTAACTATTCATTCTAGAGAAAAGCTGCACAGTTTACAATAGAAAGGGGAGAAGAAATACAGAAAAACTGTTGTTTTGTTTTAAAGGAAAAGAAAAGGGCTCAGGAGAGGAGAGAGACTGCATAATTTCTGCATGTGCCCACTTCCATACAGAATATGGTCCATGTTGGGAGATGGACATATACACGTATGGGTTTTCTCTCTCAATTCTCTCATCTTCCAGTTGGTGTCATGTGGAACTGGGCTGGTAGGTGGGGAAGGGATAGAGAGGTATGAAGAAAAGGTGGGAGGGGCTGAGAAAGGGACGAGAATTAAAATCAGATGATCAGCCTCCTCCAGCACTGGTTTGGTTTTGGCAGATTTCTTGGTACGGACATATTGTTAGGATGGCAGACCAATGAATTACAAAGTATATGTACCAAGGAATGCTGCTTCACAGCCAGCGATCACATGGTAGCCAAATGCTTCATTGAAGTGATAAGATCGCCAGTAACAGACATAAACTGAATATCCAGCCAGACCATCTTAAAGACCTAGCTAGAGACAGCTCTGGGTGGTGCTTGATCTATAAAAAGAGGCTACGTCAAGGGAACCAGAAGAGGGGGGCTATGCCCTCCCACTTTTTACCTGCCATAAGGGCGAGCAATGGCAGGGAGAGTGTGGAGATGAGCGAGCAGGGGATGAGGTCTGCGGGGGTGGGGAGAGGCAGCACGGGAGCAGGGCCCGGGATTGGGCTCTGGTGGGCGCCACTCCCTTTTAGGAAGTTTCTGCCACTCCTGGCTATGTCCCTTTGGGATTTGCGGTGATGGTGATGTGCTCAATTAGAGGTCCTCAGTTTTTGTTGATCCTTATAGGTGGGATCTTGTATGTATTCTCTGATTGCACAGCTACTTCAGTCACCCCTGATCATAACATTGTAATCCGGGATCTAAGCTACTGTGTTGTTAACCTATATGGTTTCAGAGGTAACTTTGAAAAAATGAACCAAGTCTAAACCAATGCAGTGATATTTCCCTGAGTCTGAGCACAGTGTGAAACAATAGTTCTAAGAGGCGTGATCTGCCTCTGGCATCTCAATTGGGTGTTAATTCTGAAACCTACAGGAAAAATTTAATTATCAACATTATTGTTTCACTGCTGATTGCTTTTGCAGAAACATCCAACACTGTGATCTTCCCACCCCAAGTTGCCTCCTAAATCTACCCAGATGCCATCTCCCCCCATTTTTAATGCATCTGAAGCTGTCACAGGTTCACAAGGCCTTGTCTGTAGGCAAAATTTTAAACAGATTCTTAACTTTTTGTAGTAAAAGAGAACTGACCTGATCTGTAAGAATTACTACATTATGATGCAATATCACTTTGTTTCCTTTCTTTCCTTCCCAAAGACTTTAGGACAGATGCCCTGTCTTATTCACTGAAGCATAAAAAGATAATATCAGATATTCTACCAAAGGACAGCAAATAAAACTGACAGCAATGCAGCGCAAGACAGAATACACTACACTCTTTATTATAGAGTACTGTGTGTGCTTTTGTTAGTCTTGACCCTTTGGTAACCCTTTGCCAAGAGCAGTGTGAGTTTAGGTGCTGGGGTAGGAAGCCAGTGTTCTTGGAAGATGAGATTAGCAACTGCATTCTTGAAAGACTGGAAATGTTTTGTTTGATTGGTATTTGAGGACTAAGTCTCTACAGTTGAATGTTCTTTTAATAGATATTCCATACTGTTATCTGCACAGGTCCAATAGTGTGAAGAACAATCTTTGTTTCACTTGAATTAAACACCATGCCGATTCCACGCTGCAAATCTCCAGTCGCTCAAAGATAACGTTAGAAGGAGCAGCCTCTTGCTATCTTAACAATGGAAGGTCAGTCTTGTGCTAATACAAAGATTATCCAGCAAGTACCCTCTGGATCAAGTCCTCCATCTTTCCTTAACTTGCTGAAAATACATCGAGAACTTTTAGTCAGCAAAATCCGAAATACCCAGTGTTTGATTGACAACTTGATCAAGAATGAATACTTCTCTACTGAAGATGCAGAGATTGCCGCACAGTTTCCTATTCAAGCCGACAAGGTATATCCTTATTTCACTAGACAGCTTGAACTTTTTATTAGCCATGTAAAACCCCATAAGTTGAAGTGTATCTGGTAACTTTAGCTCAACTATCTTTTAGACTTCTATTGTGTTTGATACACACTGGGCTGAGTTCCCATCTCAAGTATCACTGCCACTAGTTGGCACTCTAGAGGGTAGGCTCAGCACAGAGGCTATTGAATGGGTAGGGTGACTGAACAATTCTCTCACACCTAGAGGTGACCCTGCCAACGAGGAGGGTCATTTCAGAGGCAATCTAAGGAAGTTTACACAGTTTCTATCTTTGCTCTCTGGATAACCAGAGAACACCAGGCAGCAAGGCTGCCAGTCAAGCACCTTTGGCAAGCAATGGATTCACATGGAAAATAAATGAATGTATCAAGACCATTATATAGGGTTGAAAATCATTGGTGTATTTGAGCAGTTGACAGCAGGGGGGGTGGGAATGGGGTAGCTAGACTACCTAGTTACCAACAAACCGAGGACTTGATTGTCAAACTACAAAAGCAAACCCTATGGGATGGACTTTCAAAAGCACTCAGTGTTGGTCCAACTCTGATTTTGTTCGCTTTACCATCAAGACCCAGTATTCATTTAGGATTTGAGCCAACTCCCACTGAAGTCAATGGTAGCCTTTCTGCTGATTTTAGTGGGAGGTAGATTGTGTCCTCATGCCCTGGCAAGTAATCTCTGTAAACCTGTTTGTTTGCAGTTATAAGAAAAGCTCTAAGGACATAAATTTACAAAAAAAATCTGTGATATGAGCACCTTTTTAATTGCACACCTGTACTCTTTGGAGCATTGTTACCCTGCAAAATACTTAAGAGGGACACAGAGTTTATTTCACTGTGACTTAGGAGGGATCATAAATTGGTCCTAGTTTAAAGGGGGGAAAGGGTTCATTTTAAAATTGTAGTAATTTTTTCTACACATACTCTTCTCTTTAAAGATCTAAATGCATTCTGTATCCTCCGTCATGAAATTGAGAAAAACCTTGATATCCTGACACATTTTGGTTTTAGATCTCTGTCTCCAGGAGCAAATATTAGCAAAAATTGCTTGGGTTTCCAATTCTTCCACAAGAGAAAATGTTCTAGGCATTTTTTCCTGTTATAGTGATTTAATATAATACCTGACTCTGACTTCCCTTATGAACCAGTTATGCAGCTTTAGAGGCTTCAGATGTGTGTCACAGCTAGAGGGGAGTGAACGACAAAAGATGCAGAATCCTGGGCTTCATCAATGTGCAGATTTCCCTAGGGTAATAACTCTTGTTGGGCAATGGACATTGTAACTGTAGTGCTTACTCTGTGTAGCTAGCCAAAGCTGGGAGTTGAACGGTGGTGCATTGTCTGATCATCTTGGGTTCTTTTTTTGTTCAGTAGTATAATATAGTAATAAAACAGTCAGTCATTTACAGAGGGGAGCTCTCAGCAGAGGCAACGTGTACTTCACAGGACCAAGGTGAAGTTCAGTTTTTGGGCCTGATCTCCCACAGAGAATCCTGTAGAAGGGGCCAGAAGTGACTGAAAACTCAGGGATTGAAAAACCCACAGGAGGCAGCTTGGAGGGAAGGATTCAGTGAGAGTCCCCCCACCTCACCTGCTCCATATTATTTGTCAGGGGAGCAGGGTTTGACCCCGGAGAATGAGCTGCAGGACCATACCTAGACCCTGTGGTGTTCATGGGCATCTACAAGAGGCCCGGCCTGTCTGCATGGAGGCCCCATGCATCCATTACCTCTCTGTGTCCATAGCAATTCCTGACAGTGCAGTTCCATTGGGCTAAACTATCAGGAACTCCTTCCCCATGGCTCCCTCTTACGCCCCACTTCACCAGGATTTTCCTTAAAGGAGAATCCCCACTATCGAGGGGTCTCTGTGGAAGAGGCTAATGCAGCCCCTGGGGTTGTTTCCTGATGCGACCACCCACATTTATGTTTACCAGGGCTCCATTCTTTGTTCCTTTTCTTTTTGAATTGAAACAATTTGCAACTGTAAGCTTTGTTCACATGGAATATCTCCTATTTACAGTTTTCTTATTGAATATCTGAGGTGGAAGGAAAAAACTGATTGTCTGAGGAATAAAGAAAAGGAGTACTTGTGGCACCTTAGAGACTAACAAATTTATTAGAGCATAAGCTTTCGTGAGCTACAGCTCACCTCACGAAAGCTTATGCTCTAATAAATTTGTTAGTCTCTAAGGTGCCACAAGTACTCCTTTTCTTTTTGCGAATACAGACTAACACGGCTGCTACTCTGAAACCTGTCTGAGGAATGTTTGCTGGCTACAAGTAGGTTTTATAGATGTTCTGCCATAAGAGAGTTGCCCCACTTTTGCAGATCCTGAACTAGAAGGTGCAGATTTCCAGACCAGAGGATTTGGGTGAAGGTCTTTTAATATCTAAAAATCTTCCTTTTGCTGTGCTCTGGTGTATTCTATCCTGCATTGTGGATTCTCTAGCTCATGAGAGGCCAGAGAAAAGTTGCCTCAGAGATGAAGGAATTTGGAAGTCTTTTGCCTACTGAAGAAATTTGAGCTTGTGACTAGCAGGAATGGAATCCAGTCCGTGGAGAAATATCCTTAGAACAAAGGCTATACTCTCTAGAAACATTTGCACTAAGGTTGTCAAATGCTGGTTTTACAAAAATCAAACTAGCCCTGGCCCTCTAGATCTACCCACCAAACCTAACCCTTTCCATCTAGTAGCTGGAGTCAAACTTTTTTGCTAGTAAGTGTGAACATTAACTCTCCTATGGCTGCTGAATGAGAGGGGCATACAGCATTGCATGCACACACACCCTGTCTCTCACTCCCCACCCAATCCCCCATAGCATGGGCAGGGAGAGGTGACCTTGCAGGGTTAAACTGCTATGCTTAAAGAAGGAAGAGTCCTTGTTTGCTTCTGCATTCAAGTCCAGAGAGACATTCTGCTGTCCACACTGCTATTCAGGCTAGATTCTGATATAAAATTAAATAATGCAATTTAGCCTCAGAAATCAGAGGACCAGGCCTGGAGGTCAAAATTCAGTCCTCTGGTTTCATTTAATAAGGGCAAGATTTGAAATCTCCTGCGTGACTGTGGTGACCACCCAGACCAGGAATTTCCTTTGCATTCTACACTATGGAGCACTGTGTTCCTTATCTTTATAGCTGGTCTATCTACATACAGTAGCTGTAGTGATGAGCCCAAACTAAAACCTCTGATCCAAACCAGAGTTGCAGATCCAGCCTCTTTGTAATGCCAGAATCCAAACACTCAGTCCAAACACACTGAACTTTGGGATAGTTCAGGTTCAGATCCAGATTCTGACATCCCAGCTTGGGAAAGTAGACTCTAGGCTTTGATTGGGGTTCCATTTCCAATCCTGAAGCATCTCAAAGCATTTCATAAATGTAACTGATTCACAATCCTATGTATCGCTAACATTCTACGTGTTATTTCCTCAGGTTCGTAAAATTCTGGACCTGGTTCAAAGCAAAGGAGAAGAAGTTTCAGAATATTTCATCTACATCCTGCAAGAGGTCTCTGATGCTTATTATGAACTACAACCTTGGCTGGATGAAATAGATTTCCACCCTTCACAGAATATTCAAAATAAACCTGTTGTAAATACAGATCCAGGTAGGAAGAGGTGTAAGAGCCAATATGCAAGTCAATTCTCCGTAGAAAACATGTCTCCAGAGAAATGTGTGTTAATATTAACCGGATTAATTTCGTCTATTGATTAGCCTCACTATTTGTCCTGATTTTCCCAGCCTCAGAAATCAAGCTTTAAAAATATGTAACCAGGGATAAATCCTACATTGTGGTTCTTGTTTTCAGCCTGAGTAATATGGGGTGAGATTTGTATCCGCCCTACAATTGTCTGTGGCAACATACAGGATCTGTAAAAACCGGAGTGCCAGCTAGGGAAAATACCATGGTGAATGCATTGTGTAGGGCAGCTGTAGGCTTCCTTATAGAGGCCTCTTTACAAAGGTATATAGGGGGCAGGGCATCTAGAAAGCAGCACTATGGGGATCCTGCATGATGCTGAGACAGGCTTCTGGAACTTAGAACAACCCCTCTATTATCTAAGTAAATTATGCTGAAGGCCATTTTAAACCCCAAAGCATGGCAGAATCATGAGGGCATACAGATGGATTAAAGTCACCTTAGTCCTCCCCGCATAGCGCTGCAAGCAGTACAGTCATGTGTACCACTCCCATTTAAATATTTGAAATTAATTCACTCTAAAAGTATTTGGTTTTAGTGATCAGCTACGGGCAACTTTAAAAAAAAAGATACTTAAAACAAAATAATGAGAGAGCTACCTTACTGAATCCAGGATGGGGGAAAAAGGAAAAATTTCAAAAAGCTTACCAGGGAGTCAGATGAAACAGCTACACTGTGGTACGTCTGTGACAGGTTCCCTGCAGTGCAGCCTGGAACTGGGATACCGCTGAGCCCTCTGTCCCACCAACCTGGATTCCCTCTTACACTGTGATGCTGTGACAAGCTGCAAACCTCTCCAGGTCCTGCATGTATACAGCTATCCACAGGCAGGGACACACCCAGCTGAGTTACATGAATGCTTTCGCCAGCCACTCATGAACTAACAATAGAGAGGCTCTAGCCAATTCCCCACAGCTCCCCAGCCTAGGATCCCAGAGCTGTACTGTCTTGCCCTTGTTAGAAGCCTGGCCAGTGTGAGTTTATTACCCAGTCTGCCCTTTCCTCAATGTGGAGAGGATATGCACCAGCTCTTTTTACTGAGCAAATTTCCCAAGTGCTTCATCCAAAACACACTGTTTCAGATAGAATATAAAACAGATTTATTAATTACAGAAAGATAGATTTTAAGTGATTATGAATAGTGAGTGTACAGATCAAAGTTGAAAGAAGAAAAGGAGTACCGGTGGCACCTTAGAGACTAACAAATTTATTAGAGCATAAGCTTTCGTGAGCTACAGCTCACTTCATCAGCTCACGAAAGCTTATGCTCTAATAAATTTGTTAGTCTCTAAGGTGCCACCGGTACTCCTTTTCTTTTTGCGAATACAGACTAACACGGCTGCTACTCTGAAACCTGAGATCAAAGTTGGTCACCTAAGAAATAAAAGTAGAATCACAATCTGAGTTCTATAAGATAGATAGGATTTGAATCAAGCAGTGTCTCACCCTAATGAGAGAGTTCTCTCATACACAGGCTGGGATTCCTCTTTTCAGCCTGGGACCACCTTCCCTGTTCAAAGTCTTTGTTCTTCAGATTTGTTTCCTGATGTTGAGTTGTGGGAGGAGAGAGGCCAAGTACTGATGTCACTTCCAGCTTGTTGGAAAGATCTTTTGCTATGATGTGAGTCAAGCAGTCTCCGTTGTCTATGTGCTTTCTCTGGGATGTCTCCGCTGTATACAGTTCTTGGTGTAGTCCTGATGAGTGTGGATTCCCCTTAATGGGCCATCATCAGCGTCTGACTGCTCCATTGTTGTACCTGAAAGACTGGTTGTAGGTGTTTCCAATCTTACAACGTATTTCAGTAATACACACATAGCAAAACTTCATAACTTCACATACAGTGATAGCACATACAGTCCAACAGGATATTAATATTCAACAGATCAAGACTTTTAAAATGATATCTCACAAGGCATACTTTGTACAAAACCTATGATAATCCTATCACCATGATAAATATGGGGTGGAGGGGTGTTGCTTTGGGGTACGGAGTATCACAACATCAGATCAGCATTTTCAGGTGAACTGGAGCTTTCATTTTAACCATGTAACCTAATGACAGCAGTTTAAGCATCAGCATTAACTATTTCACTTTCAGTTGTTTTTGCAAAAACGTCCTGGGATTGTAGGTGGAGCTTGAGTAGTATGCCACCATGACTCCTGAATTACCCTTATAGATAAGAGGTTCTAACCACGTAATAGTGTGATAAGAACACAGTGAGCTGTGTATCTAGGATCATCTCTATTGTGCATTAAATAATAAGAAACACATGCACTCTGTAGGGTTTGTGCAAAAGCAGCCAAAGAAAACGAATATGTAAACACTCAGCTGCTAGCTGAAATATCTTAACATTAAGTATAGCCTGACAGCAGCCCAGCCACAATATTGGAATACAGTCATGAGGATTTAATTAAATATGTATATTTTGTATATGTAGCTTTTATTTTTCTAAACCTCAAGCACTTTTTTTGGTTGTTTTTATATATCCAATAGTGTTGCATCACAGTCTCAGATCAGCACTAGAATTGATTAGTCTTTAACACATAGCACAAAATATCTGCTCTGTGATTATCTTTGGCAAAGTGACAGTAGATTTTTAGTTATATTATTAAAGTTAAAATATCACATTTTTATACAGCCCTTCATCTCAAAGGATCCCAAAGCATTTTCCAGATTGTATAAATACAAGACTCTTAACGCCCCCTTCTGAAGTGTAAACTCCTTTGCAATGAAAACACAGGAACATTGCCCAATGGTTATGATTTTTATTATTCTATACATTTCTTTTTAATCTGTTGAGGTGCCTAGAGCCTGGGATGATGATGATGATTATTAACAAACTAACAAATAGGCAAGGAGCAATGAGTGACAAAGATGCTCAAGGGGATGGAACTCAAGACATATGAGCAAAGGGTGAAGGGTCTGGGTATGTTTAGTTTGGAAAAGAGGAGACTAAGGGAGGACATGATAGCAGTCTTCAAATACTTGAAAGGCTGCCATAAAAAAGATGGAGAAAATTTGTTCTTTCTTGCCGTTGAGGGCAGGGCAAGAGGCAATGGGTTCAAATTACAGCATAGCAGATTTATTTTAAATCTCAGGAAAAACTTCCTAACTGCAAAAACAGTAGGACAATGGAACAGACTGCCTCGGGAGGTTGTGGAAGCTCCTTCACTGGAGGTTTTCAAAAGGAGGCTGGGTTGCCATCTGTCTTGCCTGGTTTAGACACAACAAAAGCTGCATCTTGGCAGGGGGTTAGACTAGATGACCCTTGCAGTCCCTTCTAACCCTGCAGCTCTAAGAACAAATCATTTAACTGAAACTGTCAGGGAAACTTAGAGGGAAGAGTGTAACCATTTAAATTGTCTATGGCTTGGACATCCTGACCTTTGAAGAAAGGACAGTGGGGTCTTTAGGCCTCATCCAAAAGATGGCAGCATCAAGCAACACAGTGCCCCCTAATACAGTGCTGTGCCACTGGGTCAGTACTGTCTGCATGGGAAGTGTGTTTCCAACTGAATCACCAGCACCATGTCCTAGGCAGCATCCCATCAAAGCACTGGCAAAACAGCCCTCTTGAGCCTGTAAAATGTAATTACACCAGGTCAAGACTGGGGAAAGCATTGTGAGCCAGGAATTCTAAAGGCACTCAGGAACAGCTAGCAATCAGATCTTTGTAATCGTCCTAATCTTTTAACTTGGCATGTAGAAAGTACCTGATGCTGTAAAAATAACTGTTCTTAGTTTGTTACTTTGAACTGAGAAATCACATACAAACCTGTTAGCCAATTCATGACTATCCAGAAAATAAAGCATACAGTTGGAAAATGTTGCTAAGCAGAAATTATCTTTCTTATCCTGACAGGAGCTTTGCTATTGCCTCTCAGATTTGTGCTGAACACATGCAAAGAAGAAAAAAAAAGTTCACTATTACAAGTTGTTTCTCCTCCAGAGAAACACTACTTGTCATTGAAAAAACCCAAAGAGCCTCTCTGAGGGTCCTGATGTTGCCTCTCTAGAAACTGTATAATATCAAAAGTCTCACCATTTCCCTCCGTTTCTAGAGAGGCAACTTCAAGACAGTATGTATTTGATAAAAGGTAGGAAGGAGTTAGCTGTAGCCTGAAACTCTTATATACCTAAGAACCACAGGCATAAGTGCTTGTATATAACCAGTCATTCCTCCTTAGTTCCTAAGCATGGCAAGACTTTATATACTGTAGTCCTTATGTTAGATTCAATCTCTTTTAATAATTAATTCTCTCTTTAGTCAGCAGGTACCGTCAGAAACTCAAATATGAATTGGCACGAGACACAAAGTTTGTTATGTCGTATGCTCAGAAGGAGGAAATGCTTCTGGAGGAAACCTATGCTGCTAGTCTTATCGAGCTGGTCAGTTATACCAATGAGAGCCTAGGCAAGGTGAGCCGCTTAGAAGATCTGTTTGATGATAGAATTGGGTTAATTAACGAAGATGGAGAGACGATCTACGTCTTTGGTGATGCAGGTATTGGAAAATCCATTTTGCTACAAAAGATGCAAAATCTTTGGGCCAGAGGCGAATTGGATGTAGGTGCCAAATTTTTCTTCCGGTTCAGGTGCAGGATGTTTAGCTGTTTTAAGGAGAATGAAGCCATCTGTTTGAAGGATCTCCTGTTCAAATACAACTGTTACCCAGATCAGGACCCCGAGGAGGTATTCAACCACATCCTGCACTTCCCTCATACAGCCCTCTTCACGTTTGATGGTTTTGATGAGATCCATTCCGACTTTGACCTGAGCAGTATCCCCGAGATCTGCTCACCCAATGAACCTACCCACCCTCTTGCCCTGTTGGTGAATCTTCTCAGCGGAAAGGTTCTTAAGGGATCCAGGAAAGTCCTGACAGCAAGGACAGGAACTGAGATCCATCAAAACATCATTAGGAAGAAAGTACTGCTCCGAGGGTTTTCCAGCAGTAACCTGAAGGAGTACACTAAGAATTTCTTCAGAGATGAGGAGTATCGGGTATTGATGTCTAACCAACTGGAAGCAAACCCCAGTCTCTGCAGTTTGTGTTCGGTGCCTTTGTTTTGTTGGATTATCTTTAAATGCTTTGAACTCCTCCGTTCCATGTTCGACAGTCATGAGCTTCCAAACTACTCAGTTACACTCACAGATGTTTTTTTGCTCATGACTGAAGTTTACTTGAACCGAACTCTGAAAACAAATTTGCTGAAGAAGAACACCAGGAGCCAAGTGGAGACATTCAGGTCGAAAAAGGAAACTCTGTTCTCTTTGGGTACAATAGCACACATGGGGATGGAAAAGTCTCACTTTATCTTTGACCAGGAGGAAGTCACATCCTTGAACATGTCAGAGCAGGATTTACACCTGGGATTCCTCAGGACGGTTCATGACTGTGGTGGCTATGGAGACCAGTCCTCCTGTGAGTTCTTGCACTTGACCCTGCAGTCTTTTTTCACAGCTTTGTTCCTAGTTACTGAAGAGAAATTGGGTACAAAGGAGTTACTGAAGTTTTTCGCAGAGTGCTCTTCCACTGAGACTGCTCACTCTACTTGTCTTCCTATTTCCTGGTTGCGCAAATGCCCTATAGGAGAAGATCCTTTCCAAAATAAAGAACATTTTCACTTCACCAATCTTTTCCTCTGTGGTCTGCTTTCCAAAGACAAGGAGAAGCTCATCAGACATTTAGTTTCACCTGCAGCCATTAAGAGGAAAAGAAATGCGCTCATCACATATCTCTTAGAAAGCATGAAATTTCAAGTGCAGAGCCTGATGCGGGCAAGACTTAAGGGTTATAAACAGATTCAGATCATGCCCAATTTTGTTTGGATGCTGAGGTGCATTTATGAGACTCAAAGTGAAAAATTAGCCAAGCTGACTGTCAGGGGCACGAGGGCCAACTACCTCAAACTCAACTATTGCAATGCGTATTCAGCGGACTGCAGCGCCATTTCCTTTGTGATGCAGCACTTTCAGAAGCATCTGGGTCTGGATCTAGACAACAATAATATCAATGACTATGGAGTAAAGCAACTTCAACCTTGTTTTAACAAGCTTGCAGTGATCAGGTAGGATGTTGTGCCAGGTGACTGTTTATCTTCGATTTATTACACAATATAAGCATTAAACTTACAGAAACTCTTTAAAGCTTGAGAGAGCTAAAGGCACCAAGTGCTCCTGGAAATAAACTGTGTTCGGCTTTTAAAGCCTTGTTTCAGAACGATCACCTCAGTATCTTAAGAGGAGGCAGCTCCAAGCAGCAAAATTTGCAGGGCTTTGGAGCTGTGCTCTGGCTTTGCTCCAGCTCCAGGCAAAAACCTGCAGCTCCACTGCTCCGGAGCTGCTCCGCTCCAAAGCCATGAAAATTTGGATCAGAATTTTGAACGTTCCAGAGTTTGCCGATTTCAGATCTTTTTGTGTGTGTGTGTGTGTGTGTATGTGTGTGTGTAAGGTAGGATAGCAATAGGGACCAGCTGTGTGAATTTTGAACCCAGATTGCAAAAAATGTCACCAGAACTTTGGGGTGTTTAGGTCTGTGGTCTTGATTTGGGTCCATCTCAGATTATGTCTTGAAAGTGGGCCAGGTTCTGTGAAGAAAGCACAGGAGGTGGGGTGGGGGGAGCAGGGAAGGAGAAGTACTTGCTGGTAGTACTTCCCTTACATGAAAATTTGCTAGAGCCTGTCCTGGCTTTAAAATATGGCAGTGGGAGGAATCTGCCATTCAGTGCAACTGCTGATCAGAGCAGTGTGCCTTTTGTGTTAATATGGCTCATCCTGGCATGAGGACTATCATTTCCATTTGTTATTTTCTGTCCTACAGGAATTGACATTTGTAACAACCCAAATCTAATTTCACAGTGAGTAATTTGAAAAGAAGCAGACTCCTCTGATCTGTAGAAATTGAGCCAGATTCCCTCTACCAATCAATGCATCTCAAAGTGAGCAAGCTACCAATCTCCTGGAAAAAGTAGAAGTGGTTTGGCAGCAGGGTGTTCTCAAGGCTTGTCTGCATGGCACCACAGTGCGGGGTTGTGAATTGCATAGCATGCAAACAGGTTGTGCTGTAACTGCCCCATGCAGACCCTGTTAGCATGAAAGCTACCTGATTCTCATCATCTTTTAATTCATGCCAGCAGGATCTGCATGGGGCAGTTACAGCACAACCTGTTAGTGTGCTCTACAATTCACACCCCTAGGGTGTGCAGCTGTGTAGATAAATCCTTGGCATTGGAGCTTGCTTCAGGAATGGCACTGGTCAAAAATTTTCCAGCGGATCAGTCAGAAAATGCGGATTTCTTGAAATCAAAATGTTTCACAGAAACATGTCGATTTTGATTACGTTTAACAGAAAAACTTCTAAACTATTCATTTTGATAAGGTCAAAACAATTCATCTTTATCCCTTCAACTTTTGTATTATAAATTATAATATATAAAAAAAGTTTAAAATAAAATGTTCTGATTTTTCTGAAACAAAATATTTTGGAGTATTTTGTTTCATGAAAAAATTCAGTGTTTTGACTTTTTGTCACAATTCAGGGCAAAAAAGAAATTTCTAAATTTCCTATGGGATGGAAATTCTGTGTTTTGACCACAGTTCACTAGAGCATATATGTCATGGCTTTCAGAACATGCTTCTCTACTTGCCTGTTTTCTAGCCTTTCACTGAGTATGGGGAGGGATGGTGAGATGACCGGTGGCCCGCTGAGGAGCTGCATCTTGCTGGGATAGGTATTGTTGTGGGGATGCCAAGTTGAACATCTCCTGTAATTATAATAACCTGTGGGAAAACGGGGAGCTATCTGTGGTCTGTTGATCTACTGAATGTTTTTGTTTTTAATTCTGTGTACAGCATACAGAGCATTAGGTGGAAGCTCTATTTTTTTAAAGTGAAAGTTTTAAAAACTGAATTAACATTTCTGTTAATGACCTTAATATATTAAGGTCTGATGCTCTGTTAAAATGTCAGAGGAAAATGTGTAGATCTCCAGCAATCCATGAAGAGGAGGACATAGAATAACCTGTGGCTGGTGATCCCTTCATAATCTGACTAATCAGCCATCGATTCCCTTCTTTCTTCTTTTAGGCTGAGTGTTAATCAAATCACAGATCATGGAGTAAGAGTACTATATGATGAGCTCTCGAAGTACAAAATTGTGACTCACTTGGGGTATGTATCAGTTCAGAACAGCACAAGAGATAATTGTTACATTACAGCACCTTTTATCCTAATGGTCCCTCAACACTAACAGTCGGAACACTAGCAACTACAGGATGGAAACCCAGGCCCCTTTAGGGTATGTCTACATTGCAGTAAAAGACCTGGGGCTGGCCCAGGTCAGCTGACTTGGGGTCGCAGGGCACCACCTGAGCCTGAATGTTTACACTGCAATTTTATAGCCCTGCAGCCTGAGCCCCCGGAGCCTGAGTCAGCTGATCCAGGCCAGACATGACTGTGCCCACGGGTCTTTTATCGCAGTGTAGACATACCCTTAGTTTACTGAACCTGACCATGGCAGGTTTTGTAGGGCACCGTTTTGTGTCATAGTGTAGTGAGATGTGATGCAGGTGTCTGTGTGACAGCACGGCCAGAGAGGGACAGGGACAGCCAGTCCCCCATACAACAGTTCTTCTCCTGTCCTTGATCACAGGATGGATTCCTACAAAGGGCAAAGCTTGCTCATGTTGCAATGCTGATCAGGTGTGTTCAATTTTGCAGCTAGTACCTGACCTTCGTTGTCTTTATCCACCTCTAGTTAAGTCATTTCTTTCTTCTATACAAAGTAAATATAGCTTACAAGAGAGAAGGGGAGTGGAAGGGTCACCTTTCAAGAGGTCATGTTTATTGGATTCTTTTGTATAACCACACTTACCAGTGCAGGAAGCAGTGATTTCCTTAAAGACCTAGAAGAAAATCAGTTTTTTGTCAAGTTTGGGGTGGTGGGCTTGTTAGCCTTTACTCGCTACTTTTGGTTAAATAGTGGCATAAAAATTACTTTATGAAAAGTGAACTTAAGTCCCAAGAATTGCTTCCTTCTACCAATGCCCTATAACCAGTGTACTTACTCAATAATCTGACCTTGCAATGAAAGGAACAGGATGTATTTCAGAGAGCTTTCATGAATCTAATGAAAGAATGAGCACATATTTTGCATAGTTACTGGTTCATTAACTTTTACATAAAAGTATTTTCATATTGGCACCAAAAAATGGAACCTGGGTTTGCTGGAAGAGCTCATTTACATTTCTTTTTATATATAAACGCCTTCCTTCAAATAAATCCCAGTCTGGTTTTAAATTGTATAGCTCTTTATTAAATTATTACTCTCACCACTAAAAATAAATATTTAAATCTTTGTATAGGACCCTCATAAAGATAGATATTCTGTGTGTATCAAAAACATCCAGGTTGTATATATTCAGGTAACAGCAGAAATAATCGGTTTTTACCAATGTGATTTTTCTTTAAGCTTGTACAACAACCAAATTACTGATGTTGGAGCCAAATATGTTGCAAGACTCATTGAAGAATGTTCAAGCCTCACATATGTTAAGTATGTCCAGGACTTTTCCTTATTATGCTCCATGGTACCATAATTAGGGTACATCAACTTTAAAAGGGAGAAAGAGAAATGTTTCTTACATGAATAAAACAAAACACATCTAGATTGAACAAAAGGAGGTTTGCAAAGTTATGTACTTCCTTATAATACTCTGACAATGACAGATCTGCATGCATTCCTTTAATGCTTAATCTTTACTAAAGACTGCGTTGCTCAGTGGGATGCATTCACCCTGATGCAGAGGGTCAGCACAAGACCTATCCTCCACTTATGTCGTATTTTGAGTGCTGGAGAGGAACTTTAGTAGTTCATAAACCTTGTGCTGGGGCCTCTGCATAAGGATACATTTCCCTCGTAACTCATTTCAGGTTGGTGTAGGTCTGACCTTTTCATGAGTAAAGGGAAGGAATGTATGTCAGTATCGTATTTCAATGAAGGAATTACCAAAAGTCAAATGGTGAACCATTACCGTTGTTTACAGGGTAAAGTTAGAATGCCTAGCCATGCACAAGGCCAGTTTTCATCCTAAGGTTAAGCCATGTTAACTTGTCGCTTAATTGTTTTTACCACAGAAGGTGAAAAGAGGCAACAGAAGCCATGTGAGCTAGTGGAGTGAACACAGTACTGAGAGCCAAGGACTCTTGAATTCCAGTCATGGCTCTGCTGCTAACTTGTGCAGCATCAGGTCTAAATTTTGCAGCCAAAAATGATTACTTTTGGTCCGATACCTTGTAACCAAAAGTTTAAATGTGTACAATATTTTAGTCCATGGAAATTTGCAGTAGCCATAACTGACCACCATTATCTTCCATAGGAGTTGGCTGCGTGGGTCAGTGTCTGAGCTGGGGTTTAAATATAGATGTCTAGATAAGTTGGGTTTTTTTAAGAGCTGCATCTTACAAGTGAATATATTTTTATGCAGAATAGGAGCAAACAAGATAACCACTGAAGGAGGGAAATGTCTTGCCCTTGCTATCCAGAAGAGCAAAACAATGTTTGAAATTGGGTAAGTAAAATTAATTACTGCCTGGCAGGAGTCTAAACATGACGTCAGCTGGGGCTGGCAAAGGAGCTATGACAGTTTGCAGCAGCTGAAGAACTGGCCCCCAAGTATAGGAACAGCAGCTTGCAGGAGGCTAGGGCCCGATTAATATATCGGCAAACTAGGCACGTGTCTGTGGCCTAAATTCACATGGAGGGCCCAAAATCATAGGCCAGTGTCCTTTGCCGAACCTGCCTCCTCCTTGACTTGCCCAGGGGGCATTGACCACCTGCAGCAGCACCCTCCATCCCAGCCTGGTGTGGAGGGGAGGCCCCAGAGTTGTGGGAGGGGATGAAAAGTGAGCCCCCTCTGCTCACCCCACTGCAGCAGCTTCTGTCCCACAAGGCTGGGCCCAGCTCCCTGCTCTGGGCATTGTGACCTGATGTGCAGGGTTTGGTCCAGCCACAAGGAGGAGTTGTCATCTCAATAGCAGACTGCCAAGGGAGGTTCCCTGAGTTTTTAGTCGCTCCAGTGGCAGTCTGCTGTTGAGATGCCAACAACTCCCCTGGGCTGGTGTGATAGAGAATTATCGCCATTTTGTCTTCACACGTTACTGAGGATGGAGAGCCTGTGGGGCTGGTTTAGTATCCGCCTCCACTCGGGTCCTGGCCCGTGCACTGGTGTGGAGCTGGGTGGGCACAAGAAGCTTCTCCCCCAATACACATCCTGTGTGGGTTGGGTAAGGGCCAGGTACAGTGACAGTCTCTGCATGCAGGGTGACAGAGAGACTGCACTAAGCACCCCAAAGGGGGCAGGGAAAAGACAGGACAATGGTCCCTCCACCCACACCAGCTCAGAGCAGGATCAACATGCGGGGGAAAGTATCCCATAAAGAAGTGTAGCTGCAGATGGCTCCCCAGCACAGTCCAAGAGACACTCCCACTGAGGCAAACTATCTCCTAGTGTTCCCTTTGGGCTGTGCCTTTACAGCAGAATTGAACCCTCAGTGCTCAGTCCTGCAAGCGGCTGGGAATGGAACCTGCAAGGATCAATGGGAGTGATGGGGGCTGAGTCCCTCATGGACTTGGAACCCGGGTCAGTAGTATACGGTCACTTGGGAGGGCGGAAAATGTGACACGGGTGGCACTAGATCCTTGTTCCTTATTTCTCTCTGTTTTCTTTCCTTGCCAGGATGTGGGGTAACCAGATTGGAGATGAAGGAGCTAAGGCGTTTGCAGAGGCACTGAGGAATCACCCCACCTTAACCAATGTGAGGTAATAAATCAGCTTTACAGAACACCTGCCTTTTTAACGGACTTTGGAATGCGAGCTGATCTGGAGAGGCTTTGTCTGAGAAGGCCGTTTGGTAATGCAGCCTTTCCTCTGTAGGCTAACAGGACCCTGAGTCAAACAAGAGACTAGCCTGAGGTCTGGGATCAGGTGGGATTTTCAGTCATAACACAGGTTGTCATTTGTATGTCTGTCATTTTTTCTTTTTATAATGCTCCAAGTTATGGCCTAGCGCCTGGGTCTCTGTAACCTTGCACCATCAATGGTCCCTTAAACCCATTTACCATTATCATTTGGTAGCACTTGGCACCTACTTTGTAATGGTGCAAATGACTGCACAGGTCACAGGGTGATGGGGAAATAGGCCCTTGGTGTGCTGAATGTTAGTAAAGCATGCTCTCTTGAGGAGAAACAAGCAACTTCTGTACTATTTCTTAGGCTACGTCTACACTAGAGACCTTACAGTGGCATAGTTGTACTGATACATCTGCGCCGCTGTAAGTTCTCCTGTGTAGCTGCTCTATGCCGACGGGAGAGAGCTCACCCGTCGACATAATTAAACCGTCCCCAACGAGTGGCGGTAGCTATGTCAGTGGGAGAGCGTCCACACCAGTGCTTCTGTCGGTCACTTATGTCGGTCAGGCAGGTGTTTTTTTCACACCCGTGAGTGACATACATTTTACCGACAAAAGTGCTAGTGTAAACATAGCCTTAGACTGTAAACTCTACAGGGCAGGGATCATGTCTTGGTTAAGTGTTTGCACAACAGGGCTACCACAATAGAAGTAATAGTGATCCATGAGACAGTGTTGGTAATGAAGTTCAGCCTGAAACCAGTATCTGAAAGCACTAAAATGTTTGAAGTTGGCAATGTGGTATGAGGGGAAGCTAGCATTGTAAATCTCATGACTCAGCTCATACCTATTTGCTTTAATGTTTTCAGTTCTTGCTGTGAATTTTAAAATCATTTTCATGGCCACTTCCCAGTTTCAATGCATGCTCCATACTGCCCCACCTCTTTTTTTTTTAGCTCAATTACTTTCATTTTGTCTCCCAGTTATACTAAACTTCATGACCCTCTCTTGAAATAAAGAGCAAACACCCTTGCTTGCTTTCCCCACAAGATGGTGCACTTCACTAGTTTCTTCAGTGGAGAAACAGGGAGTGTGGCGAAGACATTCGGGATCTCTGGAGAGCTCACTGCTGCTGTCTCAGACTATCAGTGATTTCATAGCTAGAGCTCGGCCCTGTTTTCTCTTGGCAGATGACTGCCTGAAACACAACGAAATGATGAACAGCTGCATTTTTGTTCAAATAGAAAAGCTACCTAAGAGAGCCAACATCTCCTCAATGCAGAATTCCTCTAGAAGTCTTATCTCAGGTGTGATCCACCTTGAGCCAGCACTAAGCTGGGTTATGCTTGCCTGGCCCTCTTGCTCGGGAACAAATTTGTGTTTGAATTTAGTGCTTGCCGAAGCGAATATGATGATGTGCACAGGCAAGCTCCAGTCATTGTGCGCGTGTGCAGTATGAATTCTGCCATTGCACCTGCACCTGCCTCGTTCTTAGAACCATGGGGTTAGAAGGGACCACAAGGGTCATCTAGTCTAACCTCCTGCCAAGTTGCAGGATTTGGTGCGTCTAAACCAGCCAAGACAGACGGTGACTCAGCCTCCTTTTGAAAACCTCCAGTGAAGGAGCTTCCACAAGCTCCGTAGGCAGTCTGTTCCATTGTCCTACTGTTCTTACCATTAGGAATTTTTCACTGAGATTTAATCTAAATCTGCTATGCTGTAATTTGAACCCATTTCCTCTTGTCCTGTCCTCTGTGGCAAGAGGACAACTTTTCTCCAACTTTCAAGTTTTTGAAGACCCCTGTCTTGTCATCCTTTAATCTCCTCTTTTCCAAACTAAACATACTCAGTTCTTTTAGCCTTTGCTCACATGGCTTGCATTCCATCTCTTTGATCATCTTTGTCTCTGGCCTCTGGATCCTTTCCAGTTTCTCCACATCCTTTCTATACATTGGTAACCAAAACTGGACACACTACTCCAGCTGTGGCCTTACCTGCACTGAGTAGAGCTGTACTGTCACCTGCCATGATTGCATCCTATGCCTCTGTTAATGTAGTCTAAAATTTCATTTCTTTTTTTGCAACAGCATTGCACTGCTGACTCATGTCGAGGTTGTGATCCACCACAACTCCCAGATCCTTTTCAGCAGTGCTGCTGCCAAGCCAGTTATCCCCTATTCTGTATTTGTGCATTTGGTTTTTCTTCCCTAAGTGTAGCACCTTACGTTTGTCTTTGTTGAATTTCAACTTGTTATCTGTAGCCCAGTTCTCCACTTTATCAAGATGCTGCTGAATTCTAGTTCTATCCTGCAATGTTTTGGCAACTCCCCCTTAGCTTTGTGTCATTTACAAATTTGATCAGTGTGCTCTCTATACCAACATCCAGGTCATTAATCATTCTTAATTTACAGTTCTTAAATTAAGAATTTACATTCTGAATCTAGAGTACTTTAATCTTGTTCCATCTATTGAATACCCATTAGCGTCAATGGTGGTTTTTATGCAAAGTTTAAGGGTGGATGAAGATAGCCCTAAAATAATTTGTTTCAATCTTTTAGCATGTCATCCTTTTACTTAGGTCCAGACGTCACAGGTGCTGAGTACCTGCAGTTTCCACTGAGGTCAGTCGGAGTTCCAGGTGCTCAACACCTTTCAGAATTCAGGCTCTTTACTAGACTAACCACTAATCTTCATGGACTTTAATGAAGACATGTGCTTGCTTGCACATCATTGGAACATAAGAATCACCTTATCAGGCCGGACCTTTAGTTCGGAATCCTACCTCTGGTAGCAACCAATAATTGCTGCTTCAGGGTTTGTCTACACACAGAAGTTGCACTGGTCTAACTTGCGTTGGTTTAGTTAAACTGCTCAACTTATCTGGTTCATACCAGGGAAGTTGATGATTCAACCAAGGAACCGCATTCAAAGGCCTTTGTAGGACTGAATCTCAGCCATTTGCCAGCCGACGTTCCTGATGCAATGCCTCCCCCCAATGTTTGAGCCATCAGGCTGGCCCTGAGAGTACTGCAGATAAGTATTGAGGGATTGTTGGCAGCCAAATGCAGCATCATCAGCCATTCTTGTAACTGACCCAACCATCCATGTACCTGGCTCTGACTTGTCACACCGCTCATGGACCCTTCTGAACCAGTTTTGAACAGTGAAGGGTCAATGTGCACCCAGCCTTTACACACAGGGCAAACAAGAGGGTCCCAGGTGTGGTTGTGGCCCATGCACACGATGTCACACATCACTGACGCCTGCCCTCTGACCAGATTTGATGGTGGTCAGAAGCCTCTGGTGCTTGGCTGATGAGGTTTCTGCAAATAGGCTTGGCAAGCTCTGCACCCAATAAGAAGAAAATCAACTAATGTTGCTTGTGTGTGTGACTCCTCTTGTATCGGTTTAAGCCTGCCTTACAGAGGTTAGCTTGTACCTGTACAGGAACAAATTCCATAGGTTGTCCATGGGCCTGGTCCAAAGCCCAGTAAGCCCATGGAAAGACTCCTGTTGATTTCAGAGGACTTTGGCTTAGGCCCTAAATGGTGGGTGCGGTAGTGTGGTCTTGTATTTGTTCTCCCAGGCTTGTCCTTCCATTTCATTGAGTGTCAGAGCCCAGCATGCTCATGACTAGTTCAAAGTCTTGACTGCTAGCAATTGGGAATCAACTGGAAGGCCTGACTTTGCATGGTGGTGTTCTCCCCCACTCTGCCCCCGTGCTTTCCTCACTTTTTGCCTCCTTACTGGTATTTTGTTCATAGGCACTGATTCCGTGGGTGCTCCAGGGCTGGAGCACCCATGGGAAAAAAAGATGGGTGCTGAGCATCCACCGGCAGCCCTCCTATCAGTGCCTCCTCCTCCCCGCCAGTGTCTCCTGCCTGCTGTCGCCACGCCGATCAGCGCCTCCTTCCCTGTGCCTCCCACTCACCGCGATCAGCTGTTCCACAGCATGCAGGAAGCGCTGCGAAGGGGGTGGGGGGTAATAAGAGGGAGGAGCAAGGGCAGGGCATACTTGAGGGAGAAGGCAGGATGGGGATGGGAGCCTTGGGGGAAGGGACAGAGTGGGGATGGGGATGGGGGGGAGCACCCCCCGGCCACATTAGAAATTCGACGCCTATGGTTGTGTTTGAATCCAAGGAATAAGTTGTGAAGGATCAGTTGGAAATGTGAGTAGTTAGTACATTCTCCTGGTTCTCCGCTCCAAGAAACAGCCCCCTCTTCCCCCTGCTGTGTTAACTGTATGAATTCAGTTTACTATGTCTGATGTAAAATGTATATATGTGACTGATTTGAATTTGGGCTTCATTGGTACCCAAGGAAAATAGTGGGTGAAATTCACTCCTGTGAAGGAGGCAAACACAAAGCCTTTGTGCACTTACATCCCCCAACTGCCCTATTTTTAACACTCATATGAGAATTAAGTGGTTACCTAGGCCTTGTGTTTGCTAGTTGCCCAGGACTGATCTCACTGTCATCCCTGCAATACTGCCAGCTCATGTTTGGTTTCCAGAGGGACTTAGAAGCGCTGCTTTTTAAAGATTTGAAACTTGGAGCTTAGTATTAGACAGATACTCTTACCAACGTCTAGCTGAAGATAGAGGAAAAGATTTAAAAAGCCTCTGGTCTGCACTGAAAACTGTGTGTATGTATAAGTAAGGCTAGGTTTTAGTCATAGGTATTTTTAGTAAAAGTCATGGACAGATCATGGGCAGTAAACAAAAATTCACGGCCCATGACCTGTCCATGACTTGTACTATATACCTGACTAAATCTTGGGTGCTCTGGGGAAGGGGGCAGCCCGGGTGCTGGGGGCGGGGCAGTGTGTGGCCCGAGACCCCCACTGATGCTGGGGGAGGCAGGGCTGTGTGGCAGCCCGAGACCCCCACTGGTGCTGGGGAGGGGGCAGCAGTGGCCCGAGACTGCCCCAGGAGTGACCAGTGCAGCTGGCCCAGGGGCTGCCCAAGCTGCTTGGGTAGCCCCAGGCTAGATGCACTGGCTGCTGCAGAAGTCCGGAAAAGTCCCGGAATCCATGACAGACTCGCAGCCGTATGTGTAAGCCTACATTTCCATGGTTAGTTGCACGCTGGGTGTTTGCAAGAACAACTAGGCATCTCGGAGATTAAATTCCACAGGTACAAGCTATAAATGACCAGCTCTTACCTAGGGTTGTGGTAACTGCATTGAACACAGATACATTGTTGAACACATGCCTCAGATAAGGCTAATTTTAGGGGTTGGGTGAGCAGAACAGTGACTTCTGGGGGCGCTGTGCTGCTGGTTTTTTTCCTTGTGTGTCTGGTGGTTTGGGGTGTTTTTGGCTTAGCTAGTGGTGGGGATGGTACTGGTGCCAAAAACATTTTCCACCCTCGCACTCAAAGCCACCAATCACGATTCTGCTGTCAGTACCCTAAGTTCAACTCTTTGATGCCAAACCTTGTGACCTGTGTAACTGAGGGCAGAGTCAGACCCAGGCTGTACGACAGTAACAGAAGCATGTAGTTAAAATGCTTCCGCTGGTAAAGTCTTAATTAGTTCCCGTTTGTAGAGCCCTTTGAGCATGTAAATCACTCTCGAAATGCTACGTATTAGGATTGATTTAAAGACAAGTCAGGCTTTTTGTAAAATGGAGATGCTGGCTATTTTTATGTATTCCTCTCTCTTGTTTCCCAGTCTTGCATTCAATGGCATCACGACAGAGGGAGGCAAAAGCATTGCCGAAGCTTTGCAGCACAACACCACCGTGAAAATATTTTGGTAATCAGTATTGGTTCATTCTGTGGGAATATCTGCCCACTTACTCATTGTTAATGGGTTGGAAAGGAAAGCTGCAACTTATTTTTACACTTTCGCACTGGGAAGTAAGGATCATTTCACTTTAGAATGGGGGTGAAGAAAAAGGATGATGATGTGTTCTTTATGACAAGTCTTTTCCAGAGCCGTGTGCTAGCTCTTATCTAACCAGCACAGGCCTGTCTCCTCCAGCTGGGAATCACACCCCCAGCTTGAAGTACAGACGTACCCTTAGGCTAGGTCTACACCACAAACTTAGATCAATATAACTGCGTTACTCAGGGGTGTGAAAAATCCACCCCCCCGAGCAATACAGTTATACCAACCTAACCCCAAGCGTAGATAGCGCTGTGTTGATGGGAGGGCTTCTTGTGTTGACATAGCTACTGCCTCTTCTGGTGGTGGATTAATTGCTGATGGGAAAAGCCCTCCTCCTGGTATTATAGTGTCTTGGATGGAGTGCTACAGCAGTGCAGCTGTGCCACTGCAGTTTTTAAGTGTAGACCTGAGTCTCGTCTCCTATCACTTTTGTCGTCTGAGACAAGATTTTGTTTGTTTGTTCCCACAGCCTTCATGGCTTCTCCAATGCTACTCCCACCTCTGGATCTGTCCATGTCTTCCAGTGCATTGCATTTACCCTCTCATACACATCCCCTTCCCTTTCTGCAAGGCCCACACCTGCTAACCCATGTCAGTGAAATATCAGCACCGCCCCATTGTTAATAAAAACCAAGTAGGCAGTCTCTGGGCCTCTCATGTGTTTTTGTGTCCAGGCTTCGGAAGCTGCTCAGGACAGGAACTGTTTGTGGCTTGTCCAAAGCTTAGTGCACTGTCAGCACTTAAATAATTGAGTAGCAAATGTCAAAATGTGAAACAGAGTTTCTGAACAAACTCTCTCTCCCCTAATTAGGTTAACTAAAAATGCAATTGATGACGAAGCCGCAGAGAGTTTTGCAGAGATGCTGAGAGTCAACAAGAAGCTAGCGCATTTATGGTGAGTTAGTTACATTTAGACAAGCCTGGCTTGTTGTCACCCATCACATTAAAACTTAAACTTCCAAGTCTATGCAGGTCACAGCGAGCAATCTCGGCAATGCCTGGACATGTTCGGGCACTCCTGGACTAGGTGGGTGACAAGGGAAACAAAGCTGCTGTTTTGCTTTTTATTTTATTTATTTATTTTTAAACTTTTGAAAAAACATGCATCAAGTTGGGCACCTGAATCTGCATTTAGGTGCCTCAGTAAACATCCTGCAAACTTGCAGCGTCTATTGCAAAGAGTGGACGCTCCGGGCAGTCAGCACCTCTGAAAGCAAAAAGGGGCCTTAGCTTTTCTGCAGCTACATTTGAACATTTTGGCCACAGTTTTTTATAAATCTGCCTGAAAATAGCACAAGCCCAGCACCCTTTGGGCCAGAGCCGGCCCAGCGGCTAAGTAAAGCACGGGTGCTACTGCCAGTGGACAAGTTTATATCCTGGCTTTCTTGATTAAGCTACCTGATGCTTTGAAATGGCAAACTGACCAGGGTAGAGATTTGTACTTGAAACTGAGCTGAACGTTCTTCCAGTGGCTGAAAGCACTTGCAACATCTCAGTTTGTTGATCAAGTTCAGAAAGTTCTTCAAGGCAGTTCTTCCTTTCTCCCCCGAGAGAGATTTTTGAGAATTAATTTGATTTTCTAGCTGAATCCTGAATCTCTGCCAATCACGAGAGCTTATAGAGTGTGTGGCATATCATGAAAGCTACCAGGTGGGTGGTGGTCACCTCAACTGCGTATCTTTATATTATTTCAGCAGAGGGTAGTTTTTAATTTGAGACAACCGTTCTACTCTAGAACAGTTAATGAGGCTCCCATGCTGTCTCCATTTCTATTCTTGTGTATCTTTCAATTTCAACTCTTATATCAAGTGTGCTTTATGTCCAGTGCATGAGCATCTTACCTAGATACTACTGCAGATACATTTCTTCATAATCAAACCATAGACTAGACAGAACTCTACTTAGAACTGATACCTGAAGCTCATGACTAATTTGCTGGAAGGGTCACCTGTGAACAATATGTGGTGCTCACTTTTCCCCCTTGACCCATACGAGGGGGAATATATTGACCTTATTTCGTCCCTGGCCTCAGCAGTGGCAACTCCTGTTGACTTCATTGGGAGTTGCGCTTGCTTACACTAGGGCTGTTTGATGCAGTGTCTCCACAGAGATCCCAATCCTCGCTGGCCTGATCTCAAGAGACTGCGATTTAGAATTTCATTTGGATTGTTCACATGGCAAATAGTGACCACTAAACACCCGGACTGCCCCAGGATTTATGCACAGAATTGGTCTGCTACTCCATGAAGAGTCCTTCTTAAGTAGAAAATATAATTACAATGGACTAAAGCAACAGAGTGAAGAACTTAATGTATCAATGGATCCAGTGTTCATAATTTCCATACTGATAGTAACCAGCTTCCACTTATCAGACAGCAGGTGCATCATCAATTGCATAATTCAGCTCACTAACCCTGAAACACACACACAAATACTTTAAAATCAAGAGGCTTTAAGACTCTTGGCCTTGCTGCTGGTAACAGATCTGGGGGGAAGATTGTCTGATGCTAGCACGCCCTCCATGCAGATGGTACCAGAAACTACCTCTTCTTGGCAAACAATCAACCCTGCTCATCAGTGTCAAGCAGAGCTTAACTCCCAGTGTTGATTTCTGCATCAAATACACGGCATGTGCAAGAGAGGGGATGCTACAAATCGGAGTTAAAACAGCTTGTTTGACTTGAAGTGCTTTATTTTTAGGCTTATCCAGAATCAGATTACAGCCAAAGGGGCCAAATACCTCAGTGAAGCTCTCCAGGAGAACACAACCATGAAAGAAATCTGGTAAGATCCCACTCCTCAGAAGGTTGCTTTGTAACTTTATTTCCTTTCAAATGCTTTGACTATGACACTTGCAGTAAATCAGAATTTAGAGCAGGGGGGCTCAACCTTTTCCTTTCTGAGGCCCTCTTCCCCCGCCCTACCCAAACGCTATAAAAATTCCATGACCCACTTGTGCCACAAACTGTTTTTCTGCATGTCCAGTAGATTAAAAGCCAAGGCTGGCATTAGGGGGTAGATACCCTGGGCAATTGCCCAGGGTCCCGCAAAGCTAAGTTGCTTGTGCTTCAGCCTGGGTGGTAGGGTTTGGGGTTTCTGCCCTCAGTCCCCGACTCCTGGTTGAGAATTGCTGATTTAGAGCAAATTTCCAGGAGGGGATGTTGTATTTCCAGCCTGTAGGATTCAGATTTTGAAGGACCTACTCATGCCAACACTTACACCTATGCTTTGCTCACAGGAGCAGTCCCATTGGCTTCAATCTGATCGCTTTCCTGCAGAAAGCAAAGCACCTGCATAGGTATTTGAAGAATCAGGGCCTGAATTCTGCTTGATATGAATATTTTTTTCAAGCTTTCTTCAACGTGTTTCTGCTACCAATGAGCCAAAGCCAGACAAGCAGATGATGGCTGCATTTAATTAACATTAATAATTTGGTTCACAGAATTTGTGCTTTGATTTTCTTTTTTCAGATAGCACTCCCTGCACAGTAAAGGAGATTTGCTTGGTTTAGATGAGGTGGGCATCACATGTCACCTGGGTTCTGAGGCACAAAGCCAAAGACTGTTCCTTCTGCTAGCTCTGAAGCATGGAATAGCCAGTAGAATTGGGTTATTTTTACCGCTACTGCTTTCAGGCTGTGATTTTGTACAACATATTTGGTTTTAAAAAAAAAAAAATCTGTATTTTTCTTAAGTGCCAGGCCATGATGTTCCTACTTTGAAAGCTTGTCAGTCACCACCTGTGTTCCACTGCAACAGGCCCATGGGGGAGGTGTTCTGTTACACAGCTGTGGTTGGGGTGTGTGTACACAAGTTTTCTCTATCTGTCACTAATATTTTCAAACCAAAGGAAGGTTCCTAGTGGTTTGTTTCTCAGAGGTGGTGAGCAGTGGTAGGATTTGTGAGCGCTCAGCCCTTCTGAAAACCAGGCTATTTATATACAGGAGCCTAACTTTAGGCAGCTGCATTTGAAAATGTTGATCTAAAGCCATATCACTATTAAAAGAAACATCTCAGCAAATTAGGTTGCCCTTAGTATATTTTGCCCTGCTCAGGAGGATATGGACTAATGAGGGCAAAAACGTGAACAGTCTCTGTTCATTTGGTTACACTAGATTCCCGCACATGGGGAACCTTAGTCAGCTGGATCCCTTTTTTCATACTGGCCATAATATAATCAAACATACCGTTCACCTCCTGGGCAATTCAAAGCAGTATGGGATTATCTTACTCCAAGTGTAAAGTCACCTTGACTAGCATAAAGCTAAAACATTAATGCTGGCTGCCTAATTTTAGCCTTCTACCTCTATAATGATGCTTGGGCTCTTAAGAGCACCAAGCACCCAACCAGCTCTGATTCACTTTAATGTGCTCAGCACTCAACAGTTTCCACTTGAGAACCTAGAGATAAACTAATTTGAGACACCAGTTTTTGAAAAATCTTGCCCCACATGTCTGTAATCAGAACTACAGTGTTACCTAGTTAGGAGAGAGTCCCATTTGGGGTTTGTGCCCAGGTATGCACATTTGGTAAGGGAGTAAAGTAGCACACAGAGTCCAAGGAAACTTTGATTGTTGCTTGAAAAAGCCAAAGACATGAAATTACCAAAAAGTGCTAAATATAGTAGGCGAAAACTCTTCATTTTCTATTTCCTTTCCCCCCCCACCAGCTTAAATGGGAACCTGATCAACCAAGAAGAGTCCAAAGCCTTTGCAAATGAAGAGCGCATTATTTGCTTTTGAGTGTGTTCTTTCCAGTTTGGACAAGCTCAGTATTACAAGTATTGTTCCAGCACTTAGAGACTGCAGGGTTACCAAGGCATCCATCTGCACTGGGGACGTCACCACATGTAAGAGAGTCTGATTAACTGGCTTTTTCAGAACATTCTGCCCTTCCCCCTCCAGGAAGGTGCCTGTGTTGTTGTTCCACACTTTTGCCGAGTGTGACAGTGCCTTAGAGAACTATGTTTGTACAGTGCTTAGATGATTTAAAGTGCCCTGTCAGTGTAATCAAACCAACGCCCCTCTCCCCTCAGCAGGTCTACGTACTTTTGATACATGGATATAGATGTATTATAGCTTTATAGCTTATTTATATGTACAATTAAGGCTGCAAGATCTTGTGGAAGAGCCACAAGCTCACAGCAACATCCCCAGTAGACAGAGGAAAAGCTTGTGAGCATTTGGAGATCCTGAGTAGAACTGTAAACCATCCATGCAAGGCATTTTCGGTGCTCGTGCCTGAGGTCTAATTTTCCCGATCAACTGTCAGTGGAGCTATAGGTGCTTAGCACTCCTGAAAAGCAGGATCTTGGACTTTAGGCTTTCATTGTTTTTAATACTCCTTCCTCCATATTGGAGCTAATTCACACAACTTCCCCCAGATACCCAGCAGCACTCCTGCCATTTTTTTAGAATTTTGTGTGGTCAGTATAGAGACAGGCCCCTGTAATTACAGTGTTCAGTTTTGGGGGATTCTGGAGATAAACCTGAAGAATTGGCTGCTAGCCTCAGATATTAGACAAATTTAGACTGGACTTAAAAGGTACACATTTTTAATGAGAATTATTAGCTATTGGAACCATTTACACAGGGGTGTGGTGGATTCTCCATCACTGAGGATTTTTAAATCAAAGTTGGATGGTTTTCTGAAAGATCTGCTCTAGGAATTGTATTAGGGGAAGTTCGAGGGCCTGTGTTGTACAGGAGGTCAGACTAGATCAGGGTTCTCAAACTGGGGGTTGTGACCCCTCCTGAGGTTGAGAAATTATTACATGGGGGGGAGGGTCATGAACTGTCAGCCTCAACCCCCAAACCCTTCTCCCCCCCAGCATTTATAATAGTGTGAAATATAAAACAGTGTTTTAATTTATATGGGGGTCGCACTTAGAGGCTTGCTGTGCAAAAGGGGTCACTAGTAGAAAAGTTGAGAACCACTGCACTAGATGATCAGAATGGTCCTGTCTGGCCTTGGAATCTGACATGGTGCTGCTAGCAACACACCAACAGCAAAGAGCAAGGAGAACTGAAGAACGAATTGAGTTGAGCAGAAATTTATTTCCCAGCAACAGGGAAGTGTTAAAAACTGTTGGCGAATGTAAGACTTCCATGCCAGTCCTACCTGAATTAACAGAACCATTGAAAGTGTCAGTAGGAGATTGAAATGACAAGCCACAATCTTGAGCTAGAAGAGTTGAGAAGCAAAATGATTTTCAGTAGGAACGAGTGATTTTGGGAGCCCAATCTGAGCTGCCTTAAAGCAGCCTGATTCTCAGAGGGCAGGTGTGCAGTACTTTGTGAAAAGCAGGCCTTTTTTAATGCATCTCAAGCTTTGAAGCACCCCAAAGTATTAAACACTTGATCGATGTTCCTTAATTTTCCTTTAGTTAAATAAATGTTCATTCGCTAGATTAAAAAAAAAAACACACCCCAATACACCTACCTCTATGTGTGCTGGGTTCTTTATTTACTAACTTGCCCACCGACCCAGGTAGGATGAAGGAAGGAAGATATGGTGTAAGTTTAGTAAAAACAATCTTAGATCTCCACAAAGTTAAAATAGTTCAGGGGTTTTCTTTCTATTTTAAATCCACCCCTTTTTTTTAAACCAAATGTATTTTTCTTAAGTGCCAGGCCATGATATTCCTACTTTGAAGCTTGTCAGTCACCACCTGTATTCCACTGCAACAGGCCCATGGGGGAGGTGTTCTGTTACACAGCTGTGGTTGGGGTGTGTGTACACAAGTCTTTCTGGTAGCAGCACCCTCCTGTTTCCCAACCCCATTTATTCCTTTTTTCCCAAAAAATATTAGTGTGTTTATTTTCAGTGGACTTTTCTCACTGGCTATTATGTCAGTGATGTGGCTCTCCTCCCACGGAGGTGAAGTGATGACATTTCCATGTCTTCCTAGAGAAATCAGCTAACTGAAATGATTGATGCACCTGGGTCACTTGTTTACTGAAGCAAAGAGGTGCAGAGTTAGACATGCAGTATATTTTAAGCTGTAAAAACATCTGCCCACACAAAATATTTAAAACAGTATTGTAGGCTATTTTTAGAAAACACCCACACTTTTCTCTTAGGTTATGTCCACACTACACTTTCATTGTTAAAACTTTTGTCGCTCAGAGGGAGTGAAAAAACACCTCCCTGAACAAAAGTTTTAGCGATGAAAAGTGCCCATGTGGACACTGCTTTGTTAGTGGAAGACTCTCCCACTGATGAAGCTACCGCCCCTCATTCGAGGTGGTTTTATTTTGGCATTAGGAGTGCGCTCTCCTGGTGACAAAGAGAAACTACAATGACACAGCTGCACCATTGTAAGGTGTGCAGTGTAGACATAGCCTACATCACACTAAAGTCTTCCCATTCCCTCGCCAGGTGGCAGATACAACTGCCACCAAAAAAGGGCATGATCCTGAGAGGTAGCGAGTCCCCTTTGTTCCTACTGTGCTCAGCACGTCCCAGGAGGTACTGGTAGCGGAATTAAACCCTAGAGCATAAGAGGGAAAAATGCATTTTCATTATTCCAAGTCACTGATATGAAAATACAAAATGTCCATGAATTTAATATGCTCGTTTGGAGCTTCTCCCGTCAGCTTCTTCTGCACGAGGGTTTAGAAGAGGGTTTGGCACTAATCCTGGTACAAACCCTGTTACATGCATACCTGTTACAAAGCATAGGTCCGGTGCTGCATAGCGTTCACTGAACTGCTCAGGGAAGCAGGCACTGCATTTGGTAGGAACAGGCCTTGAGTTGAGAAACCATGAGCTGTAGACTGTGGGCCTGTTAAACACTCCTGTCCAACCAACCCTTCGCATCAAAGGAGGATCCATGTACAGAGAGCTCAGAAGACTGTGCCTTGGCTGTAGTGTTATTGATACTGAAGCCGTAGCAGATTTCTGCTCCAAGTGGAGCCGAGACAGCGATTTATTGCCGCATTACTTCATAGCTTCAGCTTGTGGAGAACATGGCTGCCATGCATGGAGAAGCTTGAATTTCCTGCCACAGAGTTTTGGGCTTCACTTTTTTCTTCATAAACTTAATGGGCTATTTGCAGTGAGCTCCCAAACTATAGCTTGACCACCTACAAAGGGGACCTTGTTACCAGAATTCAGGTTTCTGAGAAAGCCCTTAGATTGTAATTAAATACATATTTTTAAACTTGGAATTAAAGTCCTTTTTACAGAACCATGTATTTTTTCACCCCTTTGTTAATAAACAGCTTTTTAAGAGCTTCTCTAGCCTGCTCCTGTGATTCATTGGGGTTTATTTCAGTCCTGTCAAGCAGACATTGGGTAGATTCAGCCCTGGATGTGACAGCATAGCTCAGACTACAGAACGCCATTAATGAAAATTCTTCATCGGGTGGGAAGAGCAATTGCAACTGCTCAATGGGTGCACAGTCAGCTCTCCTGGAGGGGTCCTACAGCTGGCCAGACTGGGGGCAATACTAGCCAGGCAGAGGGCCTGGGCAGAGCAGCTCAGACTGCACTGGTAGGAGTCCTGGTCATGAGATGACTCTAGCAATCGCTCTGTGCTCCCCTTCATGCCCTAGGTGGACTCCCCTCCCGCTCAGGGAAGTGTCATTTGTACTTGGCTGGCACAGACCTAGTAGGTTTGTTAGACACACACATGTCCCAGCTTTATACAAAGACTAACACACTGGCCTTTGGGACAACCCAGTTCAACTCAGTCACACACTTCTGCACCTTTACTCCTAAGCTTGTGTTTGGAGCCAACGTTGCAAAGCTGTTTTAATGCCATGAACAAGCTGACATAAGTATCAACCAGAAACTGTTTTTAAACAAGCATTTAACAGTGGTTTCTTAATATACAGTAAGGATGTGTGAACAGCAGCACTGATGAGGCCTTATAGTGTCCAGTAGACACTCTCCTTCATGTTGATAGCTGCTACTAGAAGGACAATGCAAGGGGTGAGAAGCCCCCAGGAGTCTCCTGATGCTCTAAAAGCCAGTATATATTATGCCCAGAGCATTGCCTATGTGCTCCAGGACTGACCACTTCTCTAGCATGAGTGAAACCGAGGTGGATCTTTAACAGTTTGATTCTGTTCCTAGTAATGCCCCTATAAAATTACTGTATGCATCCTTCTGCCATTTTACACAGGAGCAGCACAGAATCATTGCCAGATCTAAACCCATGAATTTTACAGAATGCTAAAAGCAGGAGAGCACCCATTTCTGTCCCACGTTCATTTCCCACGGAGGTTTTTCGCCTTCCTCTGTAGCATGGGGCACGGGTCACTTGAGGGAGGATTTTCTGCTCCTTGAAGTCTTTAAACCACGATTTGAGGACTTCAATAGCTCAGACATAGGTGAGGTTTTTCGTAGGAGTGGGTAGGTGAGATTCTGTGGCCTGCGCTGTGCAGGAGGTCAGACTAGATGATCAGAATGGTCCCTTCTGACCTTAGTATCTATGAATCTTTAGCTCAGGTAGCCAAGGTGATAAAGACTCTGAAACTCTTAGCAGCCCCTGCCTGTCATAAAACCTTGTGCCATAGACAACAGCCAAAGGCACTGAGGCTGCGGAAGCCTGGAAAGGGGCTAGTAACAAACGGGAAGTAACTGCGGGAAGTAACAACAAAACATACATTCAATTCAGTCTTGACTTGAAGCCTTTAAATCATGATTTGAGGACTTCAGTAACTCAGCCAGAGGTTAGGGGTCTAGTACAGGAGTGGGTGGGTGAGGTTCTGTGGCCTGCAATGTACAAGAGGTCAGACTAGATGATCATGATTGTCTTTTCTGGCCTTAAATCTGAAGAATCTCAGTCTAATGCCTAGTGGCCAAGTATTTGATCACAAAGCCCCACAGTTTACAGTCTCAGCTGAGATCAGGAACTGAATGGGGCATAGCAACCAAAACCTCCTCTCTGTCCTGCGGAGGGTCCCTGCAGAGCAGAGTTGTGCATATTAGCCAGGCAGTAGGGGGCTGCTTACCCTGCTGCCACCTGTGATGTACCTCATTGGTGGCTAAATGAAAGACCTCAGTCACCATGACTAGCAGCAGCATCTTTCACCCACCCCAGATATTAGTGGCCTGAGACAGGATGAGTACCTGCAAAGTTAAAAGGAAGGCAGTGGAGGCTGTGGCTGCTCAGTACCTTTTGAGTGTCAGGCCACAAAAGGTTTATATTGATCACAGCAAGCGGGAGGTGGAGGGAAAGGCTACATTCAACATTTTCCTCAAGAACTCAGTGCGGAGTTCTGGAAGCCCCTTTAGCACTAATGGACAGTTACGCAAATTCATCACCTGAAAAACAAAGCTGAGGTATCTTTGCATGGTTAATACCAGCTCAGCAACTTCCCTTTTGGGGCATTGAAGGGAATTAATTCAAGTGTCACTACAGAGAAGGGCCAGTAGCCACTTCTGTTATCTGCTAGCAGAGCATCCAAATGTGGTACCAAATGACGGTCATCTGGTATTGGCTAAGAATCTGGGCTAGTGCCAGTTGGGTCTACACAAGCCTCCCAACAGACTGTGTACGGTCGGTAACAATAGGCTGGGGTGGGTGTAGTTCAGCACATTAGGGTGGGAAAGACGGGAAGAGAAGTTGACTGACTCAGAAAGAGGGAACTTCAGAGTTACTCACAGAGAAGCAGCTTTATTGCTTTAATTCATTAGTCCCCAGGGTCTGTTAGCTCTTCTTTTCTGACTTGTTTCTTCCACCTTCTTGTCCACAGCCTCTCAGGGCATGCATGACCATGCTTCTGCTGTGACTGCAGCATCGCCAGCACTCCTAGAGCCTGCACACTGTGGGGCGCGGCTGCTTTCTGAATGATCCCTACATAGAGTTAGAGAGAGAGAGAGAGAGAGAGAGAGAGAGACAGAGTCAGCAAGGTCAGCTTAGGTGTAGCCTGCTCTTAAAGTATCCACATGCAAATAGCAGGGTACCAGCTCTCAGGGCATCTCCAATGCTTATCCAGCCCATGACTTTTCTGCAGAGGCTGCCAACTATTCTCACTAGCGATTTGGTGATGTGGGCACAGGTATCCTAGGAATTGGATTGGCTCATTTCACAGAGCTCTCAACAGCCATCAGACAGTGACCAGCCAAAGCTGGACTTGAAAGATTCCAATTCCCATTACAAAGTCCTTGAGCCAGTTGGCCCACCCGCCTCACTATACATTTCAAATGAGTTACGTGCACACAACATGAAGCTTCCCAAGAAGCACGATTCAACAGGTTAAATTTTGATGACCAGATTAGTGTGGGGTCAAAATTTAGCCTTGAGCGTTCTGTCACTGCTGGCTTGGGGAGCAGTCACCCTACAGGTTCCTTCAATTGCAACCCTAAACTTTGTGATTCTGCCCTTCCCTGGCTTGCAGCCATAAACAGACTGATAGGTCTATTCCCCTAACAATGAATAGCCAATGCGTCACTCAAGTCCTCAGGGAGCTGCCTTGCATTGATCAATGGAATCTAGTCAAAGCACAGTCCATGATCTGTTTCCAGCTTAGCAGAGAACAGTTGCGTGGGCTGCAATCCAAGAGCAAATTACACTTTGTGCTGAATTTAAATCCACTCGCACATGGAAGAAAGCCAGAAAAATGCAGTAATAGGAGACCCTCTGCAAACAGCACTGGATGGGTGCATGGGTGTTGATCAATCACTTCCTCACTTTCTGGGAATTTGCTCCTCTTTTAGACTGACAGAGTTGGCTCTGCTCCTGGGGATGCTGCAAGGTCTAGTTATATAGGCCTTTTTCCGAGCAATGGGTTTGGTTTGTTTCTGTCTTAGGTAGTTATACTGCTGACCATCATTGCAGTATCTGAGCACCTTCCACAAAATCAATTGCAATAGTGAAGTCGCTAATGCTCTTCATGGAGGCCTCTGGCACGTCTCCTTTCTATAGTCAAAACTCTGCTTGGCGTAGGGGCTGTAGTTTTGATTATTTTTTAAATATTTTAATTCATCTCCTTTTTGGTAGGGTTTAGGTGTGGGGGGAGGGGTGGCAGTGTTGTGAGTTTGCCTTTGATAACTTGAGGCACCATAGGCTGTAATTTTCAGATGTTTCTCTTTGGTGTTGTGTGCCTGTATTCATTGATACAGGCACTGTCTCTACAAAAATAAATGCTAGATGTACTGGTCAGGATTGCAAACAGAAGATCAAGATACAGATCAAAACAGAAGGGAAAATTCCGGGGGTGGTTCCTTCTTTCCACCTCTTTCAACCAGCGTTGTCACCTCTGCTTGCTGTTCTTTGCCTTAACCTAAATTTTAAGATCTTCAGGGCTTGGGCTTTATCTTCCTATCCATTCTTTAAGATTTCTTTGTTATTGTGCCAGATACAGGGGGTTAGAGTTGCTTCCCTCCCTTGTATAGTTACCAATATCAGAAAATGTATTCTAAGGACAGTTTTCCACATAGGCTCGGGTCCTGAGAACTGGCCCCTCATGGGGCTTCCCCATGTGGCTACTTTCTGCTCCTAGTCTGCCCCTTCCACTGACCTCTGTATGCAGGTTTCTCCCCCAGCAGCAGCTCAGAGGTTCCCTCCCCTGGTCTCTGTCTGCCACTGAGCTCTCAGAAACAGCTCCAGCTGGGAAGAGCTAAGACAGTGGTTTTCAATGTGTGGTCCGTGGACCCCCTGAGGGTCTGCAGACTGTAAGATTTCCAGAGGGGACCACTCCTCCATTTGAAATTTTTTAGGGGTCTGCAAATGAAAAAAGCTTGAAAACCCCTGAGCTAAGAAGCTGCTGCAGTGGGGAGGGGCAGTTTGCTTGGAGGAGCAACAGTCCCAGGGCAGGGAAAGGGGCTGAGTACAGCAGCTTAGTTTAGATAAGATGCTTCCTGCTGCCACATTGTCCCAGGACATTGGCTAGGATATCTGGGAAACCAGTCCCTGGTCCTTTTGCGGCTATGGTCTCTATTCCCCAGCTATGTCAGTTATCTTTCGAATACAGAACAAAAATTCAAGTTGAGCCTGCTGACATGGGATACGGGGACACTACCAGATGACACTAGAGGGCAGCAGGCATGCGCTGCTTAGTCCATTATAAACACAACCCAGGGTAATATAGCTGAGACCATCTCTACTTAAATAAAGCCCAAGAGTGCGCCCCATCTCTCTTTGACATGCTGTTTTCTCTCTCTGCCAGGGCGAGTCAGAGCAAGTCCTTGGTTTTCAAACGCAGGTGTGGGTTTGCTGGCTGCCAACCTGGGGGGGGGGGGGGGGGAGTCAGAGGTGGAGCGATTTAGCATAGGCTCTCCTGGGAGGCTCGTTAGGTTTCTCTCTGCCTCAATGTGAAAAGGTGACATCTGGACAGGAACAACATTGACAATGTTCAGAGAAGTGATTTGTGAATTTTGGACACATTCAAACAGACAGATCTGTAACAGGGGATGGAAAGCTACGCAGAAGCCTGACACCAAACATCACTTAAATAATGGGCCAAAGCCTGAGGCACTGAGTGCCTGCCATTCCCACTGAAATCAGTAGCAGTAAGAGACTGAATCCAGTCAAATCTCATTTATCCTGCTGCCTTTAGAGGGAGCAAGTCATCTTGTTACCGACTATGGGTTTTATACAATTACTTATTTATGGCAAGTCCTCTCTGCTAACAGCCTCCCCCCCCCACACACCCTGATCTCATCCCACTCCAAAAATGGAGGCTTTATTACACGACGGCTGGAGAACTCTGTTTCAAGACGGAGGGGATGGTGTTTGACAGGCTTCTTGCTATTTCACATTTGGCTAGTAGTGAGATAGTGTCTGTGAACGGAATGGAAAAGCCTCAGCAACATCACAAATCATTTTGCTACAGAACGACCCCAGCTCTGAGCAAGATTAATGCCCATACCAACAGCAACACTTTACAACATTGCATGAAGCCAGCTGCATAGCTGCTGTAATTCTGCTTTGGCAGTAAATGTCAAGCATGTCCTACGGCTTTGTTGAGTTCTCCTGACTTTCCCTCATCCCTCTTGTGAGGAGCAGAGCAGATGTCAGAGCAACGGCAGCAGGCTCAGTGTGTGCCTCTTGAAACACCATCATATTAAGGAAATCCAGTAAGCACAGCCTAAAAATGAAACATTTCTCCAGGGCTGTCACAAGGCTTATCTGGAGACGCAGATTTCATCTGGAACAGCCAAGAGAACAGGCCTTCAAAAAGCAGTGAGATACTTGGTCCATTTGACTAGAACTTCCTAAATCCCAGAGGCAACTCTATGGGTAGCAATGATTTCTGCCGTGATTACAGTGAAAGGGGAGCATCCACAGAGAAATTTGTGGCCATCTCTTGCTTGGTTTAATTATTTAAGGGACAAGGGGACAGTCCCAATGTCCTTCAGGAGGACTCATTTAACCTGCATTCTTCCTTGTCCCTACAACCACCACTCTCCAAATCAGAACTTGCCACATATATTACTTCCCAAAGCTGAAGGGATGTAGGACAGCCAAGCTAAAGGAAGAGGCACTGCACTGAAAATAGTATTACAGCCTGTGCTGAAGCAGCAGAAGCCATAGCTAGGACAGGCACCAATCTTTGCCTTGTTGCTTTCTGCAATCCTATTTTTGAAAGGACAAACCTGATTTATCAGTACAGGCTGTGGCACAGCCTGGGCTGCTAGTGCAGAGAGAGAGAGAGAGAGAGAGAGAGAGAGAGAGCTGGGAGAGGGGCAGAAATCTCATCCCTTTTTCCTTTTTTGTTTCGCAAACATCACAGCGATGACCTGGAACAAGTCATTTGTAACAGAATTCTTTATCATTGCTCCACTTCCCTAACACAAAACACCCCCTCACAGTACTCAGGGCTCCTGAAGGACACTTTTTGGCAGAATCCTGTGACGTGGCTGAGTTTGGTTAGTCAATGGCTGTCCTTGCCCTGGCTACTACCTGGGACCCCAATTACATCTTCCACTACGGGATCTTCCTTCACACATCTCTCAAGGCCCTCCTTAGACAAGTTTATCTCCAGTGAGTCTGCAAGGACAGAAGGGAGAAACTGTTCCACAATCTGCTGTTTGGGGACCAGTCCTGCTCATAGACTCATAGAATATCAGGGTTGGAGACCTCAGGAGATAATCTTTTCAACCCCCTGCTCAAAGCAGGACCAATCCTCAATTTTTGCCCCAGATCCCTAAATGGCCCCCTCAAGGATTGAACTCACAACCCTAGATTTAGCAGACCAATGCTCAAACCACTGAGCTATCCCTCCCCCTTTCTCTTCACCCCAACAGAAATGCCTATGGTACATTTTAAGTACAAAAACTAGCTGGCACCTGGATGTTTACTACAGAAAACGTCACAGGGGATAGGAAGACATTAGCCATATCTGAAAAATCTCACAGAGCTTTCTCAACAGATCCTTGGCCATCAGAGAGTTGGGAATTCAGTCCTTTCTACTGGAACTATTTTATCCATCAACTATTTATATGGTTATATATATATATATATATATATATATATATCCATCCCATAACCATTCTGCCTGAGCACCTCACAATCTTTAATCTATTTATCCTCACAATAACCTGGGAGCAAGGGGAGTGCTATGACCACCATTTTACGGATGGGAAGTGGAGACCAGAGACACTCAGTGATTTGTCCAAGGTTACAGAGGAAAGGAACTGAGATACAGATACACAGAACAAGGTCTCCCGAGTCAGAGCCTACCACTAGATAATCCTTCCTCTTCCTTCTCTGGGCCTGCCTGGTCATCACTGAACTCCTTTAAAGAGCCTTTTCCAGCTCTCTTCTAGTCCTTTAAATCTAGGAGAGGAATGCAGTTGCCTCTCTAAGGTGGCCATTTGACATGGACTACTGCAGGCTACTGAGTAGCAGCCGTGTTAGTCTGTATTCGCAAAAAGAAAAGGAGTACTTGTGGCACCTTAGAGACTAACAAATTTATTAGAGCATAAGCTTTCGTGAGCTACAGCTCACTTCATCGGATGCATTTGGTGGAAAAAACAGAGGAGAGATTTATATACACACACACAGAGAACATGAAACAATGGGTTTATCATACACACTGTAAGGAGAGTGATCACTTAAGATAAGCCATCACCAGCAGCAGGAGGGGGAAAGGAGGAAAACTTTTCATGGTGACAAGCAGGTAGGCTAATTCCAGCAGTTAACAAGAATATCTGAGGAACAGTGGGGGGGTGGGGTGGGAGGGAGAAATACCATGGGGAAATAGTTTTACTTTGTGTAATGACTCATCCATTCCCAGTCTCTATTCAAGCCTAAGTTAATTGTATCCAGTTTGCAAATTAATTCCAAGTCAGCAGTCTCTCGTTGGAGTCTGTTTTTGAAGCTTTTTTGTTGAAGTATAGCCACTCTTAGGTCTGTGATCGAGTGACCAGAGAGATTGAAGTGTTCTCCAACTGGTTTTTGAATGTTATAATTCTTGACGTCTGATTTGTGTCCATTCATTCTTTTACGTAGAGACTGTCCAGTTTGGCCAATGTACATGGCAGAGGGGCATTGCTGGCACATGATGGCATATATCACATTGGTAGTTGCGCAGGTGAACGAGCCTCTGATTGTGTGGCTGATGTGATTAGGCCCTATGATGGTATCCCCTGAATAGATATGTGGACAGAGTTGGCAACGGGCTTTGTTGCAAGGATAGGTTCCTGGGTTAGTGGTTCTGTTGTGTGGTGTGTGGTTGCTGGTGAGTATTTGCTTCAGATTGGGGGGCTGTCTGTAAGCAAGGACTGGTCTGTCTCCCAAGATCTGAGAGAGCGATGGCTCGTCCTTCAGGATAGGTTGTAGATCCTTGATGATGCGTTGGAGAGGTTTTAGTTGGGGGCTGAAGGTGATGGCTAGTGGCGTTCTGTATATAAATCTCTCCTGTTTTTTCCACCAAATGCATCCGATGAAGTGAGCTGTAGCTCACGAAAGCTTATGCTCTAATAAATTTGTTAGTCTCTAAGGTGCCACAAGTACTCCTTTTCTTTTTGCAGGCTACTCCTTCCCTTCCAGCTGGTAAGTAATTTTAGCTCTTATTAGGTTCTCCCTCTCTCATCCATAACACACATGTATGGCAAACACAAAGGCCAAAATGTAACTCAAGCCTCACATCAAGGCAGATAAGTTTTACCGTACCTGAACTTGGGCCCAGCTGTAGACCGTGCAGCACTAACATTTCATGCCAATAGCCCCACAAAAAAAGTCCACCTTCATGCACTGTAATCCCTAGAGCACCTGATTAAGATTCTGGTACAGGCATCTACAGTAGATTAAGTGCCAAGCCCAATGAAGCACAGCTCTAGTAATTGAAGGCAGAGCTGATGTGTTCTAGTGATACGTAGTCAGGCAGAGTATGAAACCAACAGATGCCACCAATTTAAATTCAACACATGAACTTCTGTACCTGCTGGATTGGAATAATTTCCAGCAGAATTCTTGTTGCTAAGCAGACATGGTTATCCTGACTAATCATCAACTACTTCCACAATAAAGCTCTCTTTTCATGTGTCCAGAATGGAGGGGGCGGGGTAGGGAGAGAAGAGCACAAGCATTAATGACAACAAGGGAACTAAGGCTTAGCAAAAGCCAATCAGGAAAAAAAAAAAAAAAAAAAAAATCACAGTAGCAAAAAATGTGGGCACATTTCATTGTAATTATAGCCAGCTCCCTGTTGGTGAAGACATGAATGTGAATAATTCATGCTTTAAACTCTATGGACTCCCGCAGAAATAATCTTAGCTGTCATAAACTGTCATATTTCACTGACTGGCTTGGCTTCTATTGCTTTACATTGGTTGCCCCAGAAGGTCTCCACAGAAAGGGGGGAAAAGGACACTCACCGTGGCATGAGTCCTTTTTCCACTGCATGCATCTGATGAAGTGGGTTTTAGCCCACAAAAGCTTATGCTCAAATAAATTTGTTAGTCTCTAAGATGCCACAAATAGTCTTCATGCTTTTTGCTGATACAGACTAACACAGCTACCACTCTGAAACCTGTCATAGTATGTAGTGGATGGCTTTTGAGAAACTTGGGCTAAAGCCCAGAAAGAACTTGAGAGTTTTATAGGTCAGTTTTTCTTAATAGCAAAGAGCTTTATATTGCCCCATGCTGCCGCCATTTTTAACCAATTTTCCAGTTTCAGTGAACTTGTTTGCAAGTAGCTGGCAAATTAACTCTGATATGAGTATATAATAGGAGGAGAAACCTGGACACTGTATATTGTGCAAACCTCAGCCTGGGGCTGCTGCTATTATTAATTATTATTATTATAGTAGTGCCCAGAGGCCCACACTGGAATTGGAACCTTGTGTTTCAAGGCACAGGCACAAACACAGCAAGGGACAGTTCCTGCCTTGAAGAGCTTACAAGATTAAAAGGAAAGATGGGAACAGGGAGCAAAGGGGAAACTGAGGCACAGAGAAGCAAAGCGACTTGCTCAAGGTCTTGCAAGGGGTCAGTGGCAGAACCCGGAATAGAACCCAGGTCCCTGGGCTTCCAGTCCAGAACCCCACACATCAGACCACACTATCTCCTTGGCCAGGAGGCAACATAGGCCAGGAGTGGGAGGAGGTAAGGAACAAATTCTGCTCTCACTCAAACTGGTCTAAGTTTGGAATAACTATTGGCTCCCATGGAGCTACTCCAGAGTTCCACCTATATCACCACAAAGCACCACCCGGAACATAACCACAAAACGGAACAAAACTGGCATTTGCCAGAGTGTGTTACTGCCCCTGGACAGATTGATTTCCTCACCCAAACCTTTTAGAACCTCTCTTGGCCATGCTGAAGGGAATTAAACAACAAGGCAACAGAGGGCTTGAGAAACTTTCCAGAAAGGGGCTTTTAACTACAGCTGCCCACTCTTTAGGCTACTTTTCTCCAATTTGGGAAACTGTATGCTGCAGTCACTGTGGATGTTTTGTTCCAAGTTTCTTCCATACACTGCAATGAGTTGACAGATTCAAAAGAGAAATCTTTCCAGCAGCAATGTCATCATGGAAGGCCCCAAACTCAGTAGAGCCCGTGTTCTTTCTTTGTAACCGCATGAATGGCACAATCAATTCTGTATTCTTGAGCACCACAACAGCTGTTTGCAACAGCCTGGATGCTGGTTTGGGAGTGGATCAGGATGTAGGCAGTAGAGAAATGTCGACATAGAAATGGCCAGAACTGATCACAGGGAGAACAGCATGGGAGTCCCATGTCCTGTTGGCAGTTTGGGAGTGAATGGGGAGAAAAAAGGATTTTGTTTCCTCCTCAAACCTGCTATAGTTCCCATGCAAAAGGCCACTTTATTCTGATTTTGCAGAGTATGAGGAGTTGGGCCATAAGCTACTGTCTATGCTAGTGAAATTTGATGTGCCAATCACTTTTTGATCTCCCTAGCATGCTCGTACCACCACACCACATGACCATGCACCTAAATGTTCCCGATGATGCACATGCAACAGCGCTTCCATCCGTATAGCCAGCATGTGGTCATCATCACTGCAGACAGGAAGTGCTGGTATAATAGCCCTAATGGCATTGTTAGTTCTTCCATCACTACCTCACAGTGCACAGCCCAGATAAGTCACCTGCTCTTTTATCTGCCCTCTGCTAACAAGGGATTAAATTTGCAGAAGCCACTTACTTGTACAAATTGCTCTACCCTCACCAGAGAACTCATTTGTACGCTGTTTTACCAGCATCTGCTTCTTCTGCAGCACTGTCTGGCGATTAGCTTCTTTAGCAGCAACATGTCTCCAGGGAAGCTTTCCCATTAGCATTCTGCCTGCTGGTCAGAGGTAGATGTAGAGCACTGACGATCATCTGGGGCAATAAGGAAATCACACACAACTGAACTGTGGATATATCAATGAAGCATTAAATGTTGAGAAACAGATGAGTTGTAGCACAAGAGTTTGGATTAAATGACCAATGTACTAACACATCATGCTTCAACCTCTGGTCTAGCTGAGACAAGAGATACATAAAGGAGGCTTTCGCCACTTTTACCACCCCCATCCTCCTCTCACCTCCATTATTCTGAGGCTGGACAGTGGGTTTTAGGGCTGCTCCAATTTGTACTAATCCCAAAGGGCAGTCATGCCATCCAGGGATTACCAGAGAATACAACACTCCAGTCATGTCCTTCCTCCAGCCCCACACACGACACTGGAAGCGGCATAGTGTCAGCTACCTCAGCTCTATGCTGCCAAGGGAACCTTCAGCTGGCAAGTTATGCCGGCTTTACATCCTCTTTGTAGTGCAGGATCCAAAGGGGCCATATTGGGAGCCAGAAGCTTGCACAATATGTCTGAATTCCTACCTGTAGGGCTATAGCCGCCTTGACTATGACTGCTTCTCCTGTATTTATGGGGGTTCCACAGTATTTAATATAACATGGAGACAACAACTCTGCCCAATCTACAGCATTATTCTATCAATACTAAAGTCACCTGGGATCATGACAGAAACCGTGGCTTCAAAAAATTTATTACATATATTTGTACATATTTTACATAAATGGAATGTTAAACATTTAACCTAAATCAATACAAAAATATTTAATTCGTGATTACATATTGACAGATCAAAAAATGAACCTCAACACAAGTCATCTTCCAATCATACTGCTCAATTACAAAATTTACAAACATGTTTTACATTGCAAATTACATTTTTATTTATGCTCAGGGTAATGAAGGAAGACTTCTTGTCCATTACCATTACAAATAATTGTAGCATTCATAAACTATTACAGAGTTCCATCTAGCACTTTGTGGACACTTAATTTTTGTGAAAACAGGTATGTGAACAGGTAGCTACACTTCATCTTCTACCATGAGATTGCTGCTTAATGGTAAGAAGAGAGTATGAAAGTTTCTCAGGCAAGTGGAAAGGTTCCAGGCTGAATCACCACTTGTTAAAGGTTGACGTTTTTAAATTAATACATTCATTAAAACATCCCATCAATAACTGAGCTGCCCCCAGCTCCTCAAGTGCAACAGTTTGGCAAAGTTAGCGAGAAGAGTGTTATCTGCTATACAATGATCAATACTTCAGCTTTATTTTGACATACATTTTAACAGAACCCCTTATATACACGGCCATACACCTGGATGTTCCCATTAATCATCATAACCCTTGGGAGCTTGTGACCACCTATATTTACCATTCAAATACTTTGCAATATAACAAAGTAAGGGTTTAAAAACAAAAAGGAGAGCTTCTGAGGAAACAAGAACTATTTACTGGCGGGCGGGCAGATTTACTTATATTTGAAACTCTGCCAAAGTCAAGTCAATCTTATTTAAAACCTTTGTCAAAGCAGACCCTAGAGCAAAAGTCTCATACAAACGTATTAATTAGAAGCGGACACAAGGAGATGAGCAAGTAACAAACAGGTAGGCAGCAGGCATGCTAGCTACTGTACATTGGCAACTCGTTAAGGAAAGGATCATCGATGCCAGAGCCAGCAAAGGCATACTAGCCAATCAAGTCCAACCTCCTGAAAATGCAAATATGCTACAGTTAATTATCGGAGCAAATCTTCCATTAACTAGCAATGCCTCTCATTAAGTCATTATGCTCTAATAAATTTGTTAGTCTCATTAAGTCAGTTTACAATTTATCCAATCGGTGACTCCGGCATACCCATTAGGAAAGTAAGTTAGCCTGTAGTCTTTAGAACACTGTTCAGTGGCCTGAGAAATTTCTGGAACAAGCATTTTAAAACCTCAGTTTCAATTTCGGAAGCACAACCAAAAACCAGACAAATGCACACCTAAAGCACAGTCAGGGTTCTCCATTCCAACAGGGAAAACATCTTGAATGTCTGTCATGACAAAGCTTATTTTAGAAGTGAGCATTGCACTTCTCTATTCAACATGTGCAATACAGCACAGTGCAAGTTCTATATTTCATAAAGAAAGCGTGTCCACTGTTTTGTTCAGAATCTCCTGCCTCAGGCCATTTCAGATGGCAAAAACTTAACTGATGCAAGGTGCACCCACTGACAAAAGCACCTTAGAAGTGGTTGAAACGAGTTCTGACAAACGTTCCTCTTCCAATGAGATGATGTAATACATTTCTAACTGATATCTATTGGAGCTTTGTCCAAAGAAGAGGGGTAGAATAAATTCCTAAAAATCATATAGCATGTTGGGATAGGAGGAGGAAGAAAAGAAGCAAGAGTTTTGAAGCTTATGCATAAGGTTTGATGGACCAAAGCATGAACAGCAAAATTTTGCACTGGTCAAATCAGAGCTGAGATTACCCATTGGCATGGATAAATTGGGAATCTTCATGTTAACATTTCTGTATTCGGTCAGAAAGCTCCCTCTCTACCCCAGAATTAGCAAATACAAACAGCTACACTGAATCTAATTGGAATCATTCTATTCCATGTGATAAAGCAGATCAGATTCACCGAGACTTGGAAAGGAATTAAAAGCAACTGCATTTTAAAAAATATTGTTTGTCCCTGTCTCCTTAGAGATATCAAGGATATTATGTTTCAACTTTTTTCCCTGGAAGACTGAAGGAGGAATGTCTTAAGCCCTCAAATAAAAGAATAGGCGTGCTCAATCTTCCAGCAAGAAAGCTTTTCTCCCAAGTTTTTGTCAGGAGGAGTTAGATATTATAACCAAAACAGTTTCAAACGTTCAGACGCAGAATTCTTTTTCCCGCAATTGCTTAGGTTTTAGTCTTGTGAGGTCGTAATCTTACTAGCTTTCAAGTCCTATAGCAAAAATGGAACTCAAACCAAGATACCTGTAATCTTTCAGGGGAGTTTGTTTTTTTAAATCATAAAGCCCCCTTTTACATCATAAAGAAGCAAAAAAGATCACAAAGAATTCACTCCCACCATTGTGGGTTACCTTCAAATGCCCCATTTAGAAATACTGCAGTACACTTCCCCTTGCACACTAGAACTGGGAGACATTCTAGTTTATAATCTATTTAAACTCATTTTTCCCCAAAATAAAATACTGCAAATTTGAAGTAGGCTTCACCATCTTTCATTTTACGTTCCACTCAAATCAATGTCTAGAGTACATGCACAGGGAAAACTAGCTCACTTTTTAAAACATAAGTGATAACAAGATGCATTAAAGATACAAAAGACAGGATAATCACAGTCCTGTAACTGTTAGCAGCATGGCTCTCCGATACCATATGGGATGATCATATAAAACCCAAATCATAACCACTCCCTAATCATGTTTAAACAAAGCTTTTACTTGAGACATTTGTTATATAATGAGGTTTTGAAAAACTTCACATTTCATGTCTTCTCTTCTCTTTCCGGTAAGCAGCATGTATATGGCAAACCTGAGTATGGGAATTAGTTCACTCTTACATACTTGGGCAAGATATAGGTCAGATGAAAGAAAAACTGAAGCAATATAAATTGGTAATCTATATATTTACAGGCAGAAAATGTGGCACATCTAAATTTTATCATAACCTATTGGCTTCTATTGGAAGTGTGGTCTTCCTCTACTCAAAGAGTGAACACTTTTTCCCCTATTGAAGCACAGTGGTTCAAGACCTTGGTGAGGGGATATTTTTAAAATGAGGGTAGGCTTAATTATGTAGTTATGTGTACACACATTTTTTTCATAATATTGACAAAATAGTTTGAGATGAAATCTTACATACATGAACTTCCACAAGGAGTTCTGAATACAAGCTTTTGTTTAATCTTTCCATATTGTTCCAAGCTTTGTCCACATTAAAGGACCTAACCCTTCTTTCCTTGGCTCAGACAAAACTTCCATTGACTTCAGAAGGAGTTTTGGATAAACCAGGAATCTAGGATTAAGCCCCAGGACTGAAGCCATCCTAACAACCCCAAACAGTCCAAAAAAAAAAAAAAATCCACTCTCTCCAATGGCCAGGGGGGCAAACCTGCAGCAACCACCATATATAAAAGTGATAGCTGCTGGCATGTTTCAACTACAGCATGGATGGACACTGGCCTTAAACTTCTGACAGCGATGATAAATGCTGGGGAGTTTGTTCTTTCAAACGTTTACTTATTCATTTAAATCTAAAAGATTCAGGTTTTGAAAAAGCAACAGATGAATTGAAAGAGTGAACTACTGAAATCACGCATAAATGGTAAACAGATTCATGTTTAAAATACTGATCTACTTAATCCCTAAGCCAAAGGCTACCTACAACCTGGAAGCACAGGACACCAAAACACACCAAAAACTTTCATTGTAAATTACAGAGGAATTTCTACTCCAGCAGTTGAGCCCATAGTTCGTTGTGGATAGAGGATGATGAGCACTAAACTGTATTGTGCACGGACACTGTATGGCACGAAGCCAACAACAAATGTGAAGTCAATATAAATGCAAAAAATTTACTTTCAGAAGATGCGATTCAAAATACCAGGAAAGTAAGCCTCTAGATAACAACATCCCTAGTAAAATATTACAGCTGCTGTAACTTTTTCTCCTTAATACAAGGAAGCAAAACAATTCCCTGCAACAACAGAACCTATTCTGGAAACTACTGTCAGACATTTGTCAGGAGAGCTTGTTTGATGCGACTTCACAGTTTAAAAACACGCCAGAATCTGATCCTGCTCCCACTGAAGTCAAAGAGAGTATGATTGGGACCTATAACTATAGATTCAATTGAGAGTGATTATGCAAGGAAAAAAGGCCCATGGAAACTGTACTGTCAGTTGTCAGCATTAACCAGTTTTGAGTGCGTCAGATTTGCAGCATAACAGAAGGCATTTCACAGCATAAAGTTTAAGGAAAAAGGTTTTCTAGACTAAAGACATTTGACAAGCAAAATGGAAAATTCTTCTAGTGTGCCGTGCACTAATTCTTCTGGGTTGCAGCAGTTGCTCCTGTACTTGCCCTTTTTAATATGAAACAGCAACAGAGGAGAAAAATATAGACTTAAGATACAATACAAGCCAAGCACACCAGACAATACTTAGACACTTAAGAAAAAGGTGTTGTGTAATTTATTTTTGATATTGAAACTTAACTAAAAATTGCAGTCACGAATAACTATTCATAATCTGTCCCTATAATGTGATAATTCAGAAGCTGCTACATATCTGTCCTTGAAATAAAATAAAGTTTTCCTTCTCAGCCCTGATATCTGTTCCATTTTGTTTTGGTTTTTAATTTTGATGTTTTATGGGAACTAATATTTATCCACGTTTTGTTTGCTGTTTCCCCCCATGGATATCTCCTGTTTGATAAGCCCTGGTAAGACAAATATAGTAATATAGGAAAATAGTAATAAATTAAACAAATGCAGGTACGTGTTAAAAATACTGCCAAATGCTAATGTCCACATAAACAGATAAGTGATGTTAGGTGCAAATTACTATGGCTCTGCTATCAAGAAAATTTCAATTAAAAAATTTACGTATAAAAGTGTTTCAAAAGTTAATGCAAATCCCACCCCCGTGTAATATCATTACTCTAATGCCCAGGAAACTTCACTGTGCCCATTTTTGCAGTTATTCCCCTAAACCTAAAGAGGCAGCCTGGAGATGAAAGTAGTACAATAAAATAATTACCTGAAACATTTAAAAAAAAATACCCGTTAAACAAATTACCTTAACTGGCAGCACTTAAAATTGGTAAATTCTCCCATTAAAAAAAATTGCATAGCTGCAAGATTATGCTTTGCTGCATTTTTTAACCGGAAGCTGTAAAACAGAGAAATTTTAGTACACTTAAATAGCAATACAGCATACAGATTTCAACAATTCTATAGCTCGATCAATATAAATTAGTCACCTGCCTTGGTTTTACTCTTTGGACAGCATTCTGACAAAGGTTTAGTTAAAAAAAAACCTTGAAATACAGTTTTCCTATGTAGAAGTAGTTTTCATTTCCTGTTCTTGAAGAAGGTGAAGAATGTACTGAGGACAGGGTGTGAATTCAGTGAATAAGGTCACACTGCTAGACTGCTTGCCATTTACTCTTCAGCCTAAGAGAAGATTAAAACAGTTCCACTCAAAAATATGGTGATCCTCACAAAAATGTTTCAGATACTGTTGATTTAGAAGGCATCAGTTTCCATTTGAGTAAGAAGAGAGACAACCATAACCTGCTTCTGCAGAGAACTTAAAAGTTAGACTGAAATTAGTAACTTTGGCCTTTCAAGTACAAATCATCAATAACATCTGTGGCAAAAAGATTGTTACAGGATGTGCAGCATTTTCAAAATCCCTGCGTGTCCTTTATATGCATGTTTGGTATGCTGACTCTACTGGCAAGCAATTGGACTCTGCAGTTTTTGTTCCACACGATTGTCTATGTTTGCCTTTTCCAGATACACAGGAACACAAGTCTGAAGCCAAGTATGTTCTCAAATTTGTGTTCAAAGACAGAATCTCAAATCCTCTACATTTTCTGATCCATGTAAGAATCTGTGAGAAAACCAATAAAAACAACAAATATTACTTTCCCAGCTAGTTCAGTAAATTATGAACAGTAAGGCATTACTTGCTAAAACAAAGAAATCCAAGGAAAAAATCTACTTTTTCCTACTTCATATTTCCTAGTGTATCACTCCTATCTTCTACAATTTAAACACATTTGATTCAGCATCCTGAAACATCCTTAAGTGTTTTCAAAGATGATCATCATTGCAAACAGCATCTTGTGCTTCTCCTGTAGTTCAATACCCCAGGTACAATACGTGATGCTCTATGTACCATACATGTCCATGTAAAAAATTAGTCCTAGTCTTGTGCTATGGGAAAAAAAGAGTTGTCCCTGCAGTAATGTGTTCTTTGGAAAGTGTGACAGTGTATACAATAACCCTTGCTAATATGACTGCAGCATGCAGGGCCGCCCAAAGGATTCAGGGGGCCTGGGGCAAAGCAATTTTGGGGGCCCCTTCCAGTGGCGTAGCCAGGTGGAGCGAACAGGGGGAGCAGAAATAAAAAAAAGGTGCCAGCCATCTGTACTCACCCGGGTCTTCAGCAGCACTGAAGGACCCGCTGCCGAAGACCCGGAGCGCCGCTGTACGAGTAAAAATTAAAAAGGCGCCACTTGTGCTCAGTGGCAGAGCGGCCGCTACACTACTGGCCCCTTCCCTGTCTCAGACCTCAGACATTTTCGTGGGGGGCCCCTGCAGGGCCCAGGGCAAATTGCTCCACTTGCCTCCCCCTTCTGGGCAGCTTAGGCCGTGTGAGCTGCAACACATAGTTGTGAAGTAAAATAGAAAGCAGAACACTGAAACAGTGTTTCAAAAAAAAACACTACATTGTTTGGGGCAAAGAGTTCATATTCCATGATTGCCATAGTGTTTAATATAAATCCTCATGTTTTGTAATGGTTGGAGCTGGTAGTTTAGTGTAAGCAAGATACCTGAAAGAATAAAAATGCCTCTTTTGTCCTTTGACTCTAACTGGTTTCTACTCTAAACCATTAATGCACAATACTAAAGCAGGAAAGCTTTGTATCTGTGTGAATGGGGGTGGGGCAGGCTGGGTTGTAACATTTTACATGCACTGCAGAAAAAACAAACAATGAATGATCAAATGTGTGTTGAAAGTAAAAAGCAGGATCTCACTGAAAACTATGTAACATCCCAAATGAAAAAGCAGATTTCAGTCCAGAAAGGATGGTCATTCACTAAACTATCAAAAATTCTGGGGATTCGGTATTTTAAAGTAAGTTTAGGTTACACAACAAAATAATCTTAAAAAAAGATAATTAAAATTTAAATGGCACTGCTGCTCGTCACTTTGCAGTAGTTAAACTGCAATATATAATTCCAGACTACTGGATGTGAGGGTGCAGAAACCATTTATGAATTCTAGTAATTTAAATAGATAGTAAATATACTGGAATGACAATGAATTTACCAATTATTTTAGGTCAAACTTAGATCTGAGTGCATATTTAGTGTGCTTATTTATATAGTTCTTATTACTGAAAAGATCAATGAAATATGTAAAAAGAAGTTACCTACAAAAGAAGAATCTTGTCGTCTCAATCTGAAGGGTGTTCAGGACAAGATCTATTTACTTCAAACCACTCATCTATGCAGCTGTTGGAACATAAGAGAATAAGTGGAAGAGAATTACCAGCAATTGTTGTGTACTAAATAATTTTATCATAGTTAAAATAAAGTGACTAGAAACATTTGAGAGCGGGGGAGGGAGAGAGAGAGAGAGAGAGAGAATGTGTTTTAAGACATAAGCTACTTCAACTAGAATGCGTGGCAAAGTACTTGTCAACATTCAGTAATCATTTTTAACATCCCAAAATCCCAATAAAGCATATGGTGCTATGTGTTAAACATTAGAGAAATCAATGTATATGTTGTTGTAACTGTTTATTTCAGAAGTTAACAAATTTACAAATTTCTTTTTGTACTTTTCATTTCTTAAGAGGGACACCATCACCCTAACCACACTGCTGCCTGCAATTTTTGCCCATTGTTACAAACACCATCTAAAATGAATATAACAAAGATCAGAGAAAAAATATACATTTTTCAATTTTAGTCTGTGCAGTCGACAGAATGTGTGTGTGTGCGCAAGTATAGTGATTTTTACTGTTTCCCCTGTATAGAAAATTTCCCCCTTTTGTTTCTGGGAGTTTTTCAAACAGCCACAAGAGAAAAACGTAAAAGAAAAATTTGACTATAAGAGCAAATATATTTGTGTAGGGGAGGATAACTCAAGATGCAGTACCTCAAAGTACTTTTAGCTAAGTTTTGTTTTAAATTGACGAGATGTTAATTGTCTCTTTAAAAATCCTTTATAAAAATTACCCAACTGATGTTTGCATATGGCATTTTATCTGGGAAGAATACAGCATGAAGAATACTTGCCCTTTATGATATATGCATAGACAAGGCAGTCGTGCTATAGTATCCCCTTGCTGCAGCTCTTCCAGGCATATTGCACACTCCCCAGCATCTTTACTCAGCACATCCTCTGTAGGAACAAGGCAGTTTTAAATGGTTAAAAAAAAATCAACTCTTAAGGCAAAACTTTCATTGCATTAACACAATTATACCAAAAAAAAAATTTTAAGGTACCCTTTCAGTACAATGTGTGAAATTAAGAATGTTTATAATGTTTGTTGATGTAAGAGGTATGTTATCAGGAGTCTTAAGAGATCAAATTAAAACTATGCCTGTGATCTAGTCTCTGACTAAACGCAGTTCTACAACAAAGGGAAGAACTGTACGACTCTTCCTCCTCCTGCCCAAGTGCACATATTCTGCGTTAATTACACACGTGAGCTAGAGCAGTGGTTCTCAAACTTTTTTTTTTAAACTGGTGAGCCCTTTCACATAGCAAGCTTCTGAGTGTGACCCCCCCATATAAATTAAAAACACTTTTTAATATATTTACCACCATTATAAATGCTGGAGGCAAAGTGGTGTTTGGGGTGGAGGCTGACAGCTTGTGACCCCCCCCATGTAATAACCTCGTGACCCCCTGAGGGGTCCTACCCCCAGTTTGAGAACCCCTGACCTAGAGGCTAAGGCTAAGCCTGGACAAATGGCTTTTCTGAAAAGAACGCTGCAGACTGACACCTTCTACATCCTCCACCCTCAAAATAATTAACTAGGTAGAGACCCCATTGGCATCCTCCCTCTAAGTATCCAGTCCCTCTCCTGCTTCCTCCCATTCATTCCTCCACTGTATGCCTGGCACCTTCCCCACCAGCTCTCTTGTGAGTACCTGATTCTCCTGTTGCCTGCCACCTACCCCAACTATCAGTCTGTTTCCCCTCCTCACTTGCTTCCCTCCAATTCCTATCATCTGGCCCTTTGAGAGGAACCAGAGTTCTCCAGCACTGCAAACTGGTGTATGGCATGGCTCACAGACTCTAAATTCTGCAAGGTCCCCTGATTTTGTGGAATCAATACTACGTCCCATAGTTAATGGGGAGATTAGGCAGTTGCCAGAAATGCACAGAACAGACTTTTAAAATGGAAGTTTTCATTAAAAAATATTAGAGTGATATAGTAAAAGCTGTATTTTCTGGATACTTATCTTAGCAGCAGTGCATGATGCAGAATTCAGCATCGGTACAACACAAATCAAGAGGCCTGGCTACCTGAATTAAGGCCCATTGTACTGTAGAGTACAAGACATAGCCTAACGTGGACTTACACAGTGCAAGGCCCATTCAGGGTGTCACAACAAAAGAGCTGGCAATCCATGGCAGAGCTGAATGATATGCTCCTAAAAAGGGTAACTGGGTGCTGAATGCTCCTTTTGACTAACTGTTTAGGGTACTGGTTTTCAAAGTGCAGGGCACAAGGTTATCACAGGACCAGGCAACAGCAGGGAAAGGGTACTGGGGGCAAACCTTCCCCAGCAGTAGCCTGCTACTCTACCCACTCCTCCCCAACCTGGGAACTCAAACTCTGCATGCTTGTCCCAGCCCAGCCATTCGTACAGACACAGCCATGTGTATTTTACATACTTCAGAGCCTGCAGAAGCAAGATACTCTGTGCTGGGGAGGGCGGGGGGGTGAGAAGGGGGAAGAGAGAAGAGGGAGTGGGGGTAGAAGGAGGAGAGGAAGAGATGAGAAGCTTCAGCCTGCGCCATGTTGCCATGAGCTCCTCTAGGGATGGAGCCAGCGAAGTTCTGCTGCACCCCTGGCATAAGCCACCCGCTTCCATTAGTAAATCACTTTCTACCCCGGTCCCCGGGTGGGTGGGGAAGGGCCTGTTATGTGACTCCCAAGGAGAAGGAGAGGTTAGCAAAAATGTTTGGGAACCTCTGATTTAGGGCATTCAGCACATCACTAGATTTTTAAAAAATGTAGGATTTCATGATTCTCAAAAGAGAGAACACTCAAATCTTTAAATTGTTCTCATAGGTCCTTCTATAGTGCTCATCATCATACTAGCTACATGCTGCTGAAAATGACAAGCATGTAAGCCTGATCAATGAAGCAAAAGATCAAATACAGAAACCAGGATGTAGGTCTACTGCGTATCTGCACAGAACCACAGAAAGCTCTGACTTCCTGCTTCTTAGGTTTCTTAAGAGCTGAAATGCTTAATTTCAAAGTCTTTTGACTCTGACATAGTAGTTGGTTATTGTGAGAATATTATTTCAGAGTATTACGGTTTCATATGGAGAATAGCCAGCATGAGTAGACAAACTAATTCTTAAGAAACAACATATTCTAATAATGAAGAAAAGGAAAAACGCAGCATATATTTGCACTGTTTGTAGGCAGTCTACCAAAAAAAAGGGGGGGAAGGGGGATTCCAGTTGGTTTCTGTTGCTCTTTAACAGAGAAGTGGAACTTTACATGAACATTAGGGGCATTTACTATTCTCAAGGCGATAAAAAGATGGAAACAGTGCCATATCTTGCAGAATCTCGCATTTACTGCTGAAACTTCCATCAAAGACATTAAGAATTTGCCCAGAAGAGGGTGCTAGGGGTACACATTTTTCACTTGACCTCTTGAATTAACAGATATTTTGATAACTGAAAGAAGAGGCGGGGGGGAGGGGCGGAGAAGACGACAAAGACTATTACATTGGTCTGTTTCACGGGTGGGGGGTTCTAAGCTTTTACTCCTCTCACTGCTTCTCTCCCCCCCTACTCCTCTCTTTACAGGTTACTGCTTCAACATGGTTCTCTTGGTCCTCTGAACAAGTCTATTCTACCTCCTCATTATGGCCATATAAACAAACGCTGTTAAAAATAATTCACATGCATATATACCACACACACTCAACCGGAACATTTTTGTCACAGAACAACTTCACTCTAATCAGAGGTTTCACTATATTCAGAGTTGCAGCTGGCAAACAGAACCACACACTAGGTTCTTCTCCCCCAGTACACTCAAGCACGGTGTCACTTTAGTAAGTCCCAAAAGTGACTGCAGGAGTCTTGCAGGCTTTTGTGTAAAGTACTTTTAAAACAAACCTTTACATAACTGAAGACAGTCTTACAACAGACAAGGCCAAACCCCTACCAATTTAAAAAAAGAAATCACTTAAGATGGTTAAAAGGCTCCTAAGATATAAAAAAGTATATATGAGCTGCTGTACGCTCAATTCTTTACATTGTACCCCTGGGTTATTGTATACTGCACAAACTTGTATTCCATAGTTTTGATACCAGTTTTCTGTATCTTTGCAATACTCTGGGGTAATACAAAGGCAGACACATCTGGTTCTACAAAAAGTGTTCTTTTTCTATCTGGTACCCAAAGATACTATTAGACTTTGTAACAGGTTATGAAGTTTCCAATGTTTGTATGCTCACCCTTCCAAATATATTGTGAGCAAGTCAAATTTGTTGCATTCCCTTACCCACCCTCCCACCCACCCACTCGTGCCCAAGGAGAAAACACTCACCTGTCTAAATCTTTAAGATGCGTAACTGAAAATATTCAACTATTATAAATACGCAACTTGGCACAACATATTAATAGATTCCAAGCCAACATAAATTGCTCTCATGTTTGATAAATTTACAGAATGAAGACAGTGAAACTGACTGTAGTCAGGGGACCGAAGAGACTTTATATTTAACTTATATAAAAGAGATGAAATGTAGTCAAATTAGCAGAACTGGATAAACCATAAAGAATGGAAAAAACCTCATGCCTTGTTCCAGTCAGAATTCCCAACTGTCCCCATTATACACAACCACCCAGGGTACCAGCCATAGATCACACCAAATGGAAGTCAGTTTAAGGTACATTTAACACTGATTTTTAAATGCATTTGTCATGGAAACAAGTTGCTAAAATAATATTTTGCTGATCCACTGCAGTGTGCAGCAGCCAGTTACATTTCTCATGTTTCTCTAGTAGTGAAATGATTAAACGATTCCACACTAACAAAGAAAGGGAAAATAATTGAAAGTCTTTTAAAAGGTTTTAAATCATAACATACGCTGATGTTACTACATTACAAGTATTATAAAAATGGAGGTTAGAGGAAGAGGGAGAAGAGTGGAGACCTATTTTTCACTAACGAGGAAGTGAAGTGGGTGAGGCAAACTCATCCTCCCTTTCAGCTGTTAGGGACGCTACTAGCCAGAGACTGATATAAAAGATGGAGCCACCCAAGCAGGGTTTGGTGTTTCTTACCATGATTTGCCCAAGTCCCCATCCTTATATTTATTTACCTCTGGCTAACAGGATTAGTATTTCAACTAGTAGGTATGTGGTAATTTTTCTAAAATCTTATCTTGGGATTCATGGAGTACAGTTTATACACCATACCCACATTTAGACCAAAATATTTAGTACTGGATGAAAGTACAACCATCACAGCAAGATTTCACACACTGTATCAATTTAAAAAAAACCCACCACCACAGCTTTTTTGACACTCCCCAGATACAATAATTATATATACACAATTATATATACTAAATTAAAATAGTTAGAGTGAAATATTTATACCCCACCACCTACTAGCCCAAGGATTAAAGCTTACTCTCAAGGGTGAAAAAATACCTCATGACAGCCCCTTCAAAGGCCCTGCCTACCCAAATTCAAACAAACAAAACAGCTATGTATTGTGCTTTTAATTAGAACATTGACAGTCAAGTTATTTAATTAAATCAAGTGTAATTTGCTATCAAGGCTGACCAAATAGTACAGAAGAACATTAGAATAATATATTGTCCTAGAAATACAACTGAAATTTGTCAAAATAATCTATTCAGTGAATAGTACTTGACCAACTCTAAAATTGGTTGACCACCACAAATAAGTATTGCCAAATCAACATACTTGTGAAAATTCATTAAATATATTTATTAAATACTAATTTATCAGTCTATTTTATTACATCTTTCTGGCTTATTATTTTCCACCCTTCCCAGCTTCACTCTATTTTCTCCTCTCCCTTTCCTACAGAAGATCATGATATATCTTTACTGAAATCTTGTCCAAGCAGCAACAAAACAAAGATCTGATTTTTTGCTGCTCATAGGGTTTTCCAAGTATCAGTAGCAAAAAATGAGATGACCAGTCAGTTGTCACTCCAAAGCAGAGTGCCTCTGCTGCTGCTCATAGCTTGCCAGCAATGTTGCCTGTCTGCAGTCTTAGGAAGGCAGCGCTAAAACAGTTACATTTGGTTCACATGTGGAAAGTTTTCTTCAAAACTAGGAGGCTGAGAAGCATTTTTTTTTTTAAATGAAAACTTACTTTCTGCAAAAGTTACTGGCTCTTAATCAGGACACTGATTGCTAATCACAGGCAAGTGGAATTTTCAAGCCTGGGTATTATCAATTGCTTCTGCTAAAATTCCCTATAAAATATTGCATTTATTGAAACCACAAGGACTTCTATATTAATGCTACATTTGTAAATCTAGAAATTCAGAGTTAAGGTTGCTTGCAAAACCTTAACTTTACCCCTATCCTGTATCCTTTAATAACCTATCACTAACATCCCAGTGGTACCAAAACATATTCACATTGTGCCTTTTCAGACATTTCCATATTGCAGCACATAACATACATCACCTGTCCTTGCTATTTCAGCCCATACTCTTATGAACAAGCTGCAGTTGGAGCCACCTGCCAAGGTACAAAATTCATCATTCTGTAATGAACCTGCTACAACAGTTTGACATCTACCAGATGCCAAATACCTGGCCCTCCCTCTCCTCTATCTACTCCCGTTTAGTAGAGATATCATTTTTATATCCCACCATCTAAGTATTGTTCCCCAAAACTATCACTAACACATCACAATTTTCTACGTAGAGTACAAACACTATACCTAATTTCCCCCTCAATGTTGTTCCGACACCAGACATCAACATATAAGCAGATATCCATTGTAACTTACATATACTGTACAAACACTGGTTACCTTACTCAGTTCTGCAACCTCATTCTCAAAAATAAACATATAATCTTACCAATACTACATATAGAACAAAGGTAGAAAAATTTGAAAAAGTATTTGAAATAGCATAGAGGCTAATCTACAACACATGTATAATGCATACCGAGAGGGACAGGGAGAGAGAGTTATTTGTGAACACTTAATTCTGCATTTGCTGACCATCAAAATTTTATTTAAAAGTTGTTTTGGAAAATACCCAGAAATCAATTCTGAGAAATAAGTAGATTCCTCTCCTTTGGACACGCACTGAATTTTCAGTAAAAATATCTTCAGTATTATGAATAAAGCAAAAAAAAGCACAAATAAGTTAAATATTTTATAATTAATTATTCAGCGTGGGATCAACTAAAGGCTGATATAGCTCTAGATATCTTGATCTAATTCTAAATTGGATTAGCTCTGTTAAATAATTTGGAACAGCAGAGATTTGGTATACCAATGATACTGTTCTGTGGTAATTACATAAGTCACATTAGAAGAGACCAGGATTCAAAAAATCTATTTATAAATTGTGTCTACTATTTTGAATAAGATTTCAACAAAGTTTAATTCTGCAAAGACCATTAAACAAATCAAATCAAAGTCTTATTCTTAACTTTCATGCAGCCAAAGAGGCAAAATTAAATACGAATTACCATCTCTAAACAAAATACCTCTACTGTAAATATAGGTCAAGGCAATATGATTAAAATAGATAGCAACAAAAAACAAAAACAAAACAAAAATCTATATTTTCAAAAGAAAATATATTAGTTTTATAAGAGGCATCCAAGGAAATTCCATGCTTTACTTCATAATGGGAAACAAACAGTCACCTTTCAGACCAAGCATCCAAAACAAACTCTCTTTTTCAGATGTGTAAAAGTCAGGCACTATAACTTGATGGAGAAATATCAAACGTTTTATATGGGGGGGAACAATTTTTTTTTTTTTTGGTTCTTGAACCCTCAATGATAGCAGTAGAAAACAAAAACAGCTCAAATGTGCACTTTCCTAGAAAATCAAGAGTGACCATGTGTTTTCTTCATTAACAATTCAGCAGCAATTATGTACGGAATACAGTTTTAGGCCAACAGTAGTCATCTTTCAATACTTATTTAAAGAGTCTAAAATTTCAATCTTTATCCTCTATCCTAATAGTTGAAATACTGACTTGTTTAAACTAAACTAAACTTCATCTTCTGTGCTCTTAACAGGAGAAGAGTAGGCAAAAACGGTTCATGGCTCTCAATGTGTTAAGAAGTTTACTGTAGTAAAATATAACTAGTTACCTACCTACAAAAGACAATCTAAAAGGCTGAAGACAAAATTTGTGTAGGAGATCCATTGTTCATTAAATGATATAGTTGCCATTTTATAGAAATGATATGATCCAACCGGTAGTCAGCACTGAGAGTTTGTTTACCTACATATATACATAGGGTAAACTACATCAAAACTAGAAATGAAAAATTAAAGAAAACCTGAAAACATTTAAGTTATTGACTTTATTCTATGCAACCATCATGACTAGAAGTCCACACTGGTAGTATGAAGAAGCAGAGAAAATAGCTGCAACCTCTTAATTCACTTTTTACCTTGGGAAGGACCCGAAATTTAAATTTTTAGTTTAGTTAAACTAAAATTTAAGATTGAGGAACAACCAGAAGAACAGAGTATTGGATACAAGGGAATAAAATAGAACTCCCCCACTAAAGAAAAACAGCAACATAGCCCCAAAGAAAATCAGTTTGAGAGAACTTCTCTATAGGGAACACAAATCTCAAATTAAGCCAGGCTTCATCTCTTGTGAGGAAAGATCCAGGTTGTTCGACACAGGTGGGAATTTGTGTACATCTGATCATGCTATTGCCCTGTTTCCAACTTCTTTTGAGCTGATCTGCCTGCAGGTTTAGGTACCCTGGGATGTTAAGTCCTCTCAGGATAGTCAATGGTCATTTTTTAGGTAAGTGGAATGTAGTATCTGGCTGGTGAATCTTGCCCATATGTTCAGGGTTTAGCTGATCGCCATATTTGGGGTCGGGAAGGAATTTTCCTCCAGGGCAGATTGGAAGAGGCCCTGGAGGTTTTTCGCCTTCCTCTGTAGTATGGAGCACGGGTCACTTGAGGGAGGATTCTCTGCTCCTTGAAGTCTTTAAACCACGATTTGAGGACTTCAATAGCTCAGACATAAGTGAGGTTTTTCGTAGAAGTGGATGGGTGAGATTCTGTGGTCTGCGTTGTGCAGGTCAGACTAGATGATCAGAATGGTCCCTTCTGACCTTAGTATCTATGAATCTATAAGTGGTGTGTGTGTGTGTGTCACTCCTATCAGTTCTCATACCACCACCACCACAACGCTGTTGGTCCCAATGAAGACATGGTGACACAAGCCAGACTTCTTCCTGGTAGCACTACCAGTGGATGGACTTGGCCTCCAGCTCATGATGTGGAGGGTTCTGCTCCTTGCCTGCCTATCATCCCTGGTCAAGCTCTTCCATTGAACAGGCCCCATCCTAGCTGAATTGGTTCATATCTATGATTAGGCTGATTCCAAGGGAAGCATAGTTCCTGAAGGGGTATTTTGGGGGATATTGTAATGGTTAATCCATCAGACTGAGTTTTTTACTATTCCTGGGAGTTGGACTCTGAAGTCTTCAATTCTCTCCTACCAATGAGAGAATCTGGATGAGAAACCAGTGCAGAGTCCTTGAGTTGGACTGAGCACATAGTGCTAAGCCCTAGCATGACACTGGTGTACCCGTGATGGACATGCATGTCAGGAATAAAAGTCTGTTGTTATGGGGAAGGAGTCATGAGAGCCTTTATCCTTAGAAGCTTCTCCTGGAAGTGGACTACTTTGACAGTATGTGTGGATGTCTACTCCTAATCAAGTCTGTATTTAGGTCGGAGAGGTGAGCTCTTTTCAAATATTCACCTAGAGCCCTATCCTCCTTAAATAACCTCATGGTCAGAATGAGGACTGTCAACACGAGCAATGGATAGGGTGACCAGATAGCAAGTGTGAAAAATTGAGATTGGGTGGAGGATAATAGGCACCTATATAAGAAAAAGTCCTGAATATATCGGGACTGTCCCTATAGAATTGGGACATCTGGTCACCCTAGCAATGGACTTTGCTCAGATGAAAAAACATCCCCAAATTAAAGTGGATGCTGTTGCCAATATCATTTTGGTAATGATTGTGGGGAACTGAGGCCAGATTGAAGGGAAAGGTCTGGGCTGGAAATGGAGCGATCGTGTTGCAAACCCAAGATACGCTCAATGGGCAATTGCAATAAAGCTTTGCACGTAAGCGAGTTTGAGTTCCATTGGAGGACAGCCATACCCGTCGATGATGGCTGTTACAGCAGAGCGAAGAGATTCCATGAATTTCTGATAAAATGGCTAAACTAGTTAAAAAGTAAGTCCAAGTTCTCCGCCTGGACAAAAATGAAAGGGGGACCATAACGGCACACTTACCGAGGAAGCAGAAAATTAATCCCTGGATAGCACAAAGGACAAAGCAAGTGAGGCTAGGCAATTTAGGAACCTTCTTAGGAGGAGAAAAGCAGGCGCCTTGAAGGGAGAAAAACAGGCAGGCCGCTCAAGCTTAGTTCACGTACCTAATGTCTCTCAGGTCCAAGGGCTCTTTTGGAGGGGAGAGGAGGCAAACTGTAGGGATGAAAAATATCTAATCTGAAAGTGTGCCTTAGTTCCACGTCTTCTTCTCCTTGACTCTCCACCAAGTCCTGTTGCTAATCTCAGAACTGAAGCACAGCAAGCTTGCCTACTACTTTTCCACTTTCATAAATTTACCAGATGACTGAGGCATCTCTGCACAAGCCTGGAATGGGGTTGGACTTCATGTAGTGTCAGTACACTCAGGCTACACTATATACGGTGGGAGTGAAGGTTGCAATCTGGGGATTACTTCAGTTTCCTAGTCTAATTCATAGTTATCAACAGAAAGCTAAAATCAAAAGGCACAAAGTCTCTCCATGAAAAACCTTTTCAGTGATTAGGCAGACAGCATAACTGAGGAAACTAAGGTGGAGATGCTGGTGCCAGAACTCTTTGCATATGGATTCTATGACTTTTGCGTGATTGCCAGGAGACAGAACTAGGCTGAGAGTGCGCACTAGTGGCAGCCAGGGTGCTAGAATTATGTTTTGCAAGTACAGTTTGGATTGAAGCAAGAATCAGAAAAATTAGGGCAGTGAAGCAAAGTCACTGCAAAACATTTCCTCGAGATTATTTCTCCTGCTCAAGGCAAACGACTCTGCAAACTACTCCTATTCCAAACCTAATCACATTGAGTATACAAACGTAATTCAAAGTACACGCTTCAGATGAAGGCCAAAACACCCTCCAACCTCAAATTAAAATGTAAAAAAAATGATGGATTTATACTGGCCTGCTTTATATTAACTCAACCTACTGTAGTCCTCTCTACACTAATGGTGAATAGCTCAGGCAATTCTGGCAGTTACAGTGACCCAGTGGTTTCCCCTACACTATAAAGTCACAGAGACAAAACATTCTAGTTCGATTTAAAAAGTAAATCTTCAAAGTTTCTATCACCAATCTAGGAGAAATAACAGCAATGACCTACATAACCAGTGTCACTATAAACAGATGTGAAGCAAACACTCTGTAAATCAACCTATAGACTTAAAATACGTTTACAAAATATTTGAACAATTTTGAGCAAAATTCATAATTCAAATACTGTTTGCGGACAAACAGCTAAATAAATAATTTGCTATGAATGGTTCACTCAACTATTCAAAACTCAGAAGGTCTTATATGATTAAATGTGAATTTTGAAGAAAACTATCTCCTCTAATCCAAGACTAGGATATGAAATTTCAGGTCAATTTTTGTTAACTTAATAAAGGTGTCAGGGGAACACAGGGTTAAAATGAGTCTTTGAATGGAAACTGTCCTACAGCCTTAACTATGAAGTTTTAATGAGTTTCCATAACGTTAATATCATTCAATTGTAACATTTCCCATTACTCGATGTAGCAGGGCAGTATTTCATATTTCAGTTTTGTACCAGTACTGTAGGTTGAATTCCTTAGCAGAACAAAATATAGCCAAGACAGACTGACAATTATGCAAACTTTAGAAAGAGAAAGAATTCCATTACATACTGGCAATACATTAACCTAATACTGTCACTATATAATCACCAAGTAGACACAGTTTTTAAACTATTGCAGGATCATTGGATCTAATTGCAAATAATACATAAAGCTGGTAAATATCTCCTATGTAAAGACTGAGGATAATCTCAAGATTTATATATGAGAGGACTTTGCTCTCACTACTACATGTAGTCTTAATTTATTTTGGGACAGTGGTTAAAAAAAATTTTTTTTTTTACCACCAAAATCTCCTGCAAAAAAAATAAAAATAATAATGGACTTCTGCATTGAAGACTCAGTAGTAAAAGAACAGCAAGATATTTGCAAATAATTGAAAGTACAACAGATTTTGAAGTGATGCTTTCATCTGAGGAGAAAAATATCTCTAACTCTAGTTTACACAAAGCCATTAAATATTCTATGTGATAAGGAAATTCTTTGACAGCAAAAAGCATTGCTGATTATTTTGTAGGGTTTTAGAAGAAAAAATTCTAAATATGAGCAAAAACTCTTCTAGTGAGGATACTGCAGTGCCAGTATAACTGTTTGTGGTGTTACATGAAAGGAAGATTACTAACCTAGATTTATTCTTCAATCTAAGTAAAAATTAAAAACCTAGAATTTACTTTTTAAATCTAGTTTTAAAATACTTCTACCCCAAAATCCGGACTCATGGACAGTGTTCTTAGCACTAGGAGACTGAGTGAAGGGAAAGATATTTTGATGGATGTAGTCTCCACAGATTGACTCCACAAAGTAAGTCACTTCCCTTCTAACAAAATGCTAAAATATCCAATGTTTTAGGAATATCAAATTTAAACACTGCAGAAATGACCTGAAAGACAAGGAGCAATGAATGTCTGCCCTGTAGCAAAATTCCCAGCAGTCAGAAGACTGCAGCAGTTGCAGACACCAATTTAGGACATCCTCTGAATGACCTCTCAAAGCTAAAGACTGATTAAGTGTAGGACGTGGTGGGTAGTTCCTATCCAGGTGGATCACATGATGCAGAGTGTAATGAGTTTGCATTTGCTATTGGGCATTTATACAGCATTTCAGGTTTCTGCAGCTCACTACCCAGCACTTTCACCATATAAAAGCAGTGCAATGGATGCACACGTAAAAAAAGGAATGTAGCAGAATATAAATATTTTCTCTAACCTGCTTTGAACGACTTTTTTCCGAAAGAGTTAAAAATTTTGGACTACCTCACAGGTATATCCTTAGTTTTGAAGGGCCTTTAGATACTACCATGATGAAAATATTTACCTTTAGCACTTCCTTTTATGGTCAGTATCAAAACAAGATAAAAAGATATTACGTATGACAAGTAGGCTTAGAAACAGTGTATGAAGGGAAGTAAGAGCCACTAGAATTTTAGTTACTTAATATATGGATGACTTTTCCTCTAAGACTTTCAGCAATACATATCAGGTTTTATTGGTTCTACATGCTCTCTCAAAAACCTACATTGATTTGTCCCTTGCTGTGTACAGATCACTACTGTGGGATGGGTTTAAAGGGAATTACAGCTTGTTGAGAAGAAGCCAGGGGTCAACCCTCAGCATACCATGTGAATCACAAAAGACAAAAGGGTCAATGATAAGACATTTCTTGCGCAGAATATTTTTTGGACGAGTTCTTTTGTACCAATATGGAAACTGGAAGACCTTCCTTACCAACAGATGGACACAGTACAAAATTCTAAAGACTTAGAACCTAAGAATGGCCATGCTGGGTCAGTCCAATGATCCATCTAGCCCAATATCCAGTCTTCTGACAGCGGCCAGCACCAGATGCTTAAGAGGGAATGAACAGAACAGAGCAATTTTGAGTGCTCCATCTAGTCATCCAGTCCCAGCTTCTGGCAGTTGGAGATTTAGGGATATCCGGAGCATGGGGTTGCAGCTCTGACCATCTTGGCTGATAGAATAATGCCTCTGTTAACCTAGCTACCATCGCTTGGGAAGGTTGAGTTCGTACCGCAAGAGAAAAAACCCTTCCATCAATGTAGTATGCATCCACATGATGGGCTTCCAGTGGCATAGCTATGCCATGGGTATGCCACTATAGCACCCATAGTGCAGGCATGGTCTTATACCATCTAAGGCAGAGGTTCTCAAACTGTGGTCTGCGGACCACCAGTGGTCCGTGAGCTCCATTCAGGTGGTCCGCGGATAATTCCCTCTAAGGTGTGCGCCTAGGCAGCCGCACACAAGACAATGAAGAGCCATCCATCTAATTAGTGGAGCTGGGCAGGCGTGGCTCCACTAATTTAGGTGCCTGGACCCTGCAGAAGATGCACACGTGTCCCGGAGTCCCCGGGTGATGCTCTGTAACTGCTCCCTACGAAGCCAGTCAGGACTCTGGTGAAGTCTCCTCTCTGTGAGCAGACTGTCTTCAGGGCAAAAAGCTCACACAGCTTCTACCTTCCTGGGTCTGACCTCTGAGCATTCAGCCCCTCCGTGTGCTTCCCACAGAGAGTCCGCCCAGGCGGGGTCCTGGGGAAGCCAGATGGTCCTGCACCCCCACTTCGCAGTCAGATGCGACTCTCAGCCAGACAGTAAAACAGAGGTTTATTAGATGACAGGAACACAATCTAAAACAGAGCTTGTAGGTACAGAGAACAGAACCCCTCAGCTGGATCCATTTTGTGGGGCAGTGAACCAGACAAGTGCAGACATCTGCACTTCACTCCATGTCCCCAGTCAGCCAGCCTCAAAATTGACTCATCCTCCACCCCCTCCTCCTCTCAGCTTTGTCCCTTTCCTGGTCCAGGAGGTCACCCGATTCCTTTGTTCTCCAACCCTTTAGCTATCACCTTGCAGGGGGGAACGGCCCAGGCCATCAGTTGCCAGGAGACAGAGTGTCGGCCATTTATGTACACTGGCCCTTTGCTCTGCAATAATTACACTCCCTTATCCCACTACCCAGAGACTTAAGAAATGCATAGGGGAAACTGAGGCACCCCTACAGTATTCAGAGGAAACATTAAGAACAGTCCCACTTCGTCACAACATGTAAGGTGAGATGGTGGCCTTGGGGGTAATAGGGAGCAGGTGGGAGGGGGCAGTGGGGTGAGAAGAGGGGGTGGGGGAAATTTGAGACACGCAGGGCTGCGGCAGCCAGAGAAAGAGGCGACTTTCCCCAGCTCCCGGGCTGCAGCTGCCGTAGAGAGATGGCCTCCTTCCCAGCCTCAGCTCTGTGGCTGCTGCGGTGAGGGAGAGACCCCCCCTCCTTCCTATCCCAGCTCGGGGCCTGCCGCGGCAGGGGAGACCCCTCTCCTTCCCAGCTCCAGCTCAGGGGCTGCTGCAGCGGGGAAGAGAGGGCACATCCATCTCATCTGAAAGATAAGACTACTGATATTAAAATGAGTTGTGTGCTTTTATTTGTAGAACAAAAAACCCGTTAATTATTAGTTTGGTTTTTTTTTTTAATAGCACTTTTAGCCAAAGCACTTTACAATAGTTAGGTAATGGTACAAACAACATTTGGAAAGATCATTAAGTGGTCCACCAAGACCCTCAGCAATTTTTAAGTGGTCCGTGAAAAAAAAAAGTTTGAGAACCACTGATCTATGGGCTACGTCCATCAACATTAACCAAGATGGTCAGGGAAAGCAACCCCATGCTGCGGTTGTCCCTAAACGTCCAACTACCAGAAGCTGAGACTGGATGACAAGGGAAGGATCACTCAAAATTGCCCTATTCTGTTCATTCCCTCTGGACACAGTCAAACAGGATTCTGGGCTAGACGGACCATTGGGCTAATCCAGTATGGCCATTCTTATGTCTAAATTATGCTGCGAGCCTCTACAGCCTGCAGAACATCCCAGGATTTGGAGAGCACAAACAGGGCTTAAAGCCCTTTCTCCCGACTGAGGGTTCTGTGCTGTGCCTTTTGGGAAGACGACACAGACTCTCACCCAAACAATTTAGGCAATATTTTTGATTGATCTCTGAGAACAAGTCTCTTGAAGAAACAGCTTGACAGCCAACCTGGAGACACATCAAGATCATGACTTTCTGCATGCAGCTTCACTTCTATCCCTTCTTAAGGAACTGGTACACACAACTTGCAAATATTATAGATTAAAGAAACTCCTCCACTGCATTTGAATTATGTAAATCATCATTTCTATTTTAAAGGGCATATTCCAAGGTACTGACTGTACGTCTAGCGTCCAGTAACATTTATTTTGAGACTGACCAAAACTGACCCTCTCTTTTGCTCGCCTTCAGAAATGCAGAATTAGTGGAGGATTGTTGGGGGTTTTTATTTATTTATTTATTGTTAGTGGTAGTGAATTAAGTGGTGGTGGTGAATGGCATTTTTGTCCAAACAGCTGCTTAACTCACTTAATTAAGCCTACACCTGAATGAAAGTATGCATCCCATTGGCAGGTCAATCAAGAGAGCCTTAGAGACTGGATCAACATCTCCAGCAATACTTACCTTCTCAACAGCTTACTAAAACACTGACAGAAAGATTTTGCAAACAACCATAAGGCAGTAAGCCCATCTTTTCTTGAAAAGTGGTTTTTGAAAATCCCAAGCATTTGGATAAAAGAAAAGCAGTAGCGTATTAAGTACTTTAATTTTGCTTAGAGTCATTTATACCAGCCCCAACTCCGTCCTTGCTAGTCAACACAGCATTAAGAGTGTGTATATTAATGAAAATAAATAATTAAACTGATCAAGATGCTGATTACTTTTAATTTATACAGCAGGTTTATTTCTTACACAGTTTCAACTCAGGATTCTGGGCCAATAACCCTCTTACATATAGGCCTGAATATAATCAAAAGTCGGTTCTACTTCTCTCTCTCCATGGGAAGGAACTATATCATGTGTCTGGACCAGTACAGAATAGGAAGAAAAATGAGGATGTATATTTGTACCGTTTTCCCCTTCCACTCTGCTTTCTTTTATTGTTAATTAAGATCAGTTACACTGCTGTGGCTCAAGTCACTTTGAATGTTGCTTTACTATATTGGAATGTTGAGCCATGTGTATGCTCTGTTTGGTTCAAACACCACTATAACTGATTGTAATAAGTTAATATTGACCTTTATTTTCCTGGTTTTTCCATCAAATATTTTGTTACTTTAATCTTCTACTTTAATTTTCAAGATCATTGAATATAAAAGCAGTAGCCACATACTATCTTATGATTTAGAAAAAACCTGAATTGATTTTAAATATAAATCAAAAAGCCATAGACAATGCTATATTGTTGACATACTTTAACTGTTGAAATGTTTCTTTGAATGATAGGGCTCAAATTTCACTTACTTTTGTAGCTGAACAAATGAATATCAAAGTTACCTTGAATAAGAAAATGTGCAACACTAAGTTTACAAGCTAAATGCCTTGACATTCTCCCTTTAAAAATTACACTAACAATTAGTCAGTCTAAGTAAAATCTTTACTACCTTGAAAAAATTCTCTATGTCTAGTGTGCTTGTGATAGAGGCAGACACTGACACATTTTGGTTTCATCTAATTTAGACCGATATGAAGGAGGAAGAGAAAGACTCAAAGGACGCAACAACAGGTTAGGGAGAAGAACGAACACACCAATGAAAGTCAGAAATGGCTCATTAAAGAGGAATACAGAAAAGTGATGTTCTAGCCAAGCTTTTAGTGTTTTGCTACTTCAGTTTGAGGCAGAGCTCTCTGGGGAGAGCTCAATGGAAGCCAGTCAATTTTCTTTACCAAAACTAGAAAGGTTCACCCAATACATTATTTAAATTTTCTGCCAATTATACCTTCCTGATAGGGAAAAGGGCAGACATATGAGGCACCTTTCTCTTCATTTCTTGCATCTTCCCTACTCCACTTAAAATCTGTCTTCAGTACTTAGGTAAAGGGCAAAACAAAATTTTAAGGAAAGTACCATCAAGATTGTTTAAAATCTCCCATTTATACCAAGTAATTCAGATTGATGTACAGAAATATACAGTGATAAATTAACCCCAAAGGATTACTGTTCAATTTATTCACGTCAATTTGGGAACAGACTGTGACCATAGCAATAAACTTGTCTTTGGTAACCAAGTTCTCTTATAAAAATGTTTAAATTTAATTACATAAATGTCAATTTTCTATGCTCCTTCTGCAATGACAAAAATAGCGTTTTAAATACACGCTATATTCCTACAAAAGAGCCCATCCTCTCTTCTTGCTTCATCCCAAATTAAGTTGATATGGAATGTATGATTATGCAGTAGTCCCAATTATTCATTCAGATTTTTATATAGTGCCTATCACTGTGGAGTCCAAGAGTTTCATAAAATCAAGGAACACAAAAGGCCAGAACAAATTGCATTTTCTTGTCCTATCATCATTTATAAGTGTATGACTATACAGAATCTATGGGACAATTTTTTTGTTTTATATCAGTAGCTTTGATTCTTGGGAAAAGTTTTATTGTAAAGGCACATTCTTCACCTTGGCTGATCACCAGGCTTGTGCTCATTCTGATTTGATCAGGATTGTACTAATCTCTGGCAAGGAGTTTCATAGTTAGATACATCAGTGGGAGCAATGCTTGATATGTCAAAATCTGGATCTATGGCTCAGTTTTAAAATGCTGATGATGCTTCATGGAAAACCAATATAGAAACAATTAAGATTTAGAAGTTTTCTGCATTCCATCTTTTGTAAGATATGCACTCAGCTTTAAAACATACACAGCACCTATCCTCACAGTTGTATTGGTCTTCGTGAGAGTTTTAGTCAGCTCAAGAGGACTGACCAGGACCCATCAATGCAACCTCAAATTTATTTGAAGAGCTGTTGTAGTGCTTTACAAGACACCCCTGTTCCCCACTTGTAACTGGGAAAACTAGAACACAAGCACTTCAGAAAGTGCACCACCCTTATGAAAGTGATTTTCTTCGGCTGCTTTTTCTGAAATAAAATTTTCAGCTATGGAAACATAACTACAGTCAAAATAATTTACAAATATAAAAAAAATTAAGAGAAAAACCAGCTGTAGAAACAGAGGACTTCTTTATTTCTTAGAGTATCTAAAGATTTTAAGAGGACTGGAAGTCTAACATGATGGCAAAGATTATTTCAAAACAGAATAAGGTTGCAAGGTTTGTCAAAAAAGGAATCTGTTTCTCTGAGATGGAATCTAAAACTAGTTCAGTGCCAGAGACATTTCTTTTGCCATTCCTTTTCCTTAATTTTTTTTCCCTTCAAAGGCTTTTGGAAAATATTCTGCCTGGATTGCACATACAGTCTATGGTCATTCATGTATATCACTCTCTGAAGCACCTATACTTTAATATTACCAGAAAGATAAGAGGTTCTGCAGAGCAGTCCTCCCTTCCACGTCCATGATTCTCCGAGAGCACAAAGGCAACACAAGAAGGTAATCCAAGTTCTAACCCACAAAACATGGACACCATTAAGACAGTAAGTCCTGGTATGTTTTTTGTTTTGTTTTGTTTTTTTAAAGTAAGGATTTTTGGAGGCACAGGACATTAATGTACACTACTAAAGGAAGTAGTTGGCAACTTCATGCTCATGTGAGGAAGGAGGACATCTAGTGAACAGAAACAGTTGGATGTTATCCCAGCTTCATCAGAGTCAGCTGGGCAAATATGACTCTTGGCCTCTGCCATGGCATAGAGCAGAGGTTCTCAAACTGTGGTCCGCGAGCTCCATTCAGGTGATCCACGGATAGTTCCCTCTAAGATGCGTGCCTGGGCAGCCTCACACAAGAGCCACCCACCTAATCAGTGGAGCCGCGCAGGCGTGGCTCCACTAATTAGCTGCCTGGATCCTGGAGAAGACGCACATGTAAGGTGAGGTGGTGCCCTTGGGGGCAATAGGGAGTAGTTGGGAGGAGGCAGTGGGGTGAGAAGTAGGGGTGGGGGGAATTTGGGATGTGCAGGGCTGCGGTGGCCAGAAAAACAAAAAAGAGGCGACTTTCCCCAACTCTGGGGCTGCATCTGCCAGGGAGAAATGGCCCTCCTTCCCAGCCTCAGCTCTGTGGCGGGGGAGAGACCCCCCCCCCCTTCCCAGCCCCAGCTTGGGGGCTGCTGCAGTGGGGGAGAGAGGGAGGGAGAGATGCCCCTCCTTCCCAGCCCCAGCTCAGGGGCTACCGTGGTGGGGGAGAGAGGGTACATCCATCGCATTAGAAAGGTAAGACTACTGATATTAAAATATGAGTTGTGCGCTTTTATTTGTAGAACAAAAAAAAGTTAATTACGTTTGTTTTTTTAATATAGCACTTTTATCCAAAGCGCTTTACAATAGTTAGCTAATAGTACAAACAACATTTGGAAAGATCATGAAGTGGTCCGCTGAGACCATAAGCAATTTTCAAGAGGTCCGCAAAAAAAAAAAAAAAAAGGGAAAACTACTGGCATAGAGCACCATGCAGCAAGTAGAAACATCTCCTTAACCCTAATTCCACCCATGGCTAAAGCCTAACAAACCGCTCATCAAAATGTCCATGTTCCCAGGCATGCACACTCAAACAACAGGAGATTAGACTGTTAGATTTTTCCCCCTCAGCCAAGGAACAAGAAGAATTCAATTTTCTAGCAGGAGAATTTGTAACTTTTTACCAGGTCACAAGTAAACCTTTAGTAACACATCCTGACTACCTTTGACTTATCAAGCTTTAAGAAATAGCTTCTTTCCAAAGGACAATAGACATTACATTCTAAAATCTAAACAAAAAGATCAACACTTTTTAAAAAATCAAAGCCTGTCAAAACCTAAGCTCTTACCACAGAACTCGTGTCAAATACCAATAGTAAATATGTTTAGTTCTTAAAGGGGTTAGGATTCCATATAGCATGGTGGAGCTGTTCACATTAGCATTGAAAACTGCATTTTAAAATCCCTGTATTGAAAATTTACCCATTGTTTACTCAAATCCTGATACAGTAGTAAGTGTTCAAGCTAGGTGACTTACCAAATACACAGGGTTCTCCAAATTTATTGCTCCTGCCTGTCCACACTGTAAGGAGATGTGGCCCCTTTTTCTGTAAGCCACATCTTTTACTAATACTCAAAAGAAACCATTGGCTGGCATAAGGAAACATTCTACTCCCTTTGGATAGATTTTGTCAAGACAGCAATGGTTAAATATGGGAAGCAAAGGAAAATATACAAAAATACCTTTCCAGAAGCAATTTGATGGAGAGATTAAGCTGTACCCAGGAAACAATTACAACAGCAATGTAAAAAGGCAGGAAAGCAAATTCCATTACTTACACTTCCTTTAAACTCGTTATAAAAAAAAAGATATATCACACTTATAATCCTTCTTTATTTAACTCTGGCTCCCTTCTGTTTGGCCTTGTAGATTTGGAAGTCTACTTGGGGATACAGGGAACTTGCCCCACCACCAATGGGTTATACATCAGTGGCTCATTAGATAGGCAATGCCTACACTAGGAACACTTTACTGATAAACTATACCCAAAAACCATGCGTGGTCGGGCGGCCACCCAGGAGTGATTCAAGTACTGCATATTTGATTAGCAGAGCAGGGAGGTGTGGGGGGGGTGCTAATGTCATGGTGTCCCCCTCGCCCTGTACCCCTTCTCCCCAGAGCAGGGGAGAGGGTACAGGGCTCAGGACTCTGAGCAGGAGAGAGCTGCTGCAACAAGTCTTCCAGGCAGTGAGTGAGTGCCTTAAAGAGACAGCACACAGAGTCTGTTTCTTTGTGTCACACACACACACACACACACACACACACACACACACACACACACACAGTCTTTCACACTCACCTCACAACACATACTTGTATTATTGTTGTTGTTACTTCTTGGTACTTCCTGCAATGCACATATATCCTCTGTAATTTTATTCTTTCAAAGTACGTTATTTTAGTTTATGACTGGTCTAGGCATTTCATAATTTTTATTTCTCTCTTGCACTTAAATTTAATTCTTTGAGTAGTGTTAGGCATTTTAGAACTCCTGTCCTGGCTGGAGTAATTATCCCTATGGTAACATTTAAAAATATATACATTATATCTAGGTTTTTTTGTTTCTACTGGTGGCACACATCCGCACATAGAATTTATTCCACACTTGGATGGAAAAAATTAGAGGGAACATTGCTCCTGGTTGCAGCTATACCAGCAAAGCTGGTACTTTGTATGACTATAGTAAAGCCACCCCTACTAGGGGAACAAGCTATACTTGTAAAAGAGAAGTCTGGCCAACACAACGGTGCCTACACAAACAACTTCTACCAATACAGCTACATTAGTTTGGGATCACAGCTCATCAATGCCCTTGACTTACCTATATCAGCAGAAGTCTTTAGTGTAGACATATCCTAACTTTAGCTGTGCTGTGTTATTTGAGTCCTAATACACACACACAAAATGCCAAGATAAGAGAAGGAAGATTCTTACAAAATAGGAGATTTTCTCAACTGATTCATGATCAAATGTAAATATGAAGGACAGATTTTTTTTTTTAAAATCAGAACAGAACTGCCTTAATATCTAACTATCCAAAAAAGCCCACACCACAATACACTACACGCTACACTTGGAGTTTCATGACATTCTTGAAGATTGGGAAGGACCTAAATTCAGATCTCCCTCACCCCATTTCCTTCTTTGCTACAGTTCTAGATTCTCATGGTCTCCCTGGCATGATGGGAGGAAAGGGAGGGAACAGCAGGACAGGCATGAAGCAAATTAATCCCCAGGCAGACACTGGGGTGGAGAGTCACTGTCAACCATCTTTAAACAAATTTCTTGTTCAGCAATTAACGAGGAAGTCCTAACCTGGATTGTGGCACACTAGACAAAACAAGGGAAGTGACATTTCGGACATAGGAAAGACAAAGAACTGAACTGGGTCACTGCTCCCATGATGTGTGTGTAATGCTACTTGATCATATTAAAAATTCCAATGGATGTGGTCATCCTTTGGAAAAAGTTCAGTAATACTGTTATCGCACTTACTTAACTTGCAGTAACTGTTTCAAGTTGTGTTGTCCACATGGATTCCATTTCTGGAAAACATGTGCCGTATACATGCAATGTCAGATTCTTTTGGCCAGCAACGTCCATTGATGCTGCTTAGGTGCCCCAGATGGCCTCGCACAGCCTCAGGTTAGAGGCGGGCCCAAACATCTCTCAGGTCCTTTGCCAATACAGAATCCAGATGATATAAGGCTCTTTAGTAGTGGGGAAGGAGGACAGGTTGTGGAATTCATGTGGACAACACATCTCATAGAATTACAGTTACTATAAGGTAAGAAACCTATGTCTTCTTCAAACTATCGTTTACATGTATTCTGCTTTTGATAACTATCAATCAGTCACTTCAATCAGGAGGTGGGTGCTTGAAGTCTTATTTAAAGAATGATTGCAAGACAACCCTGCCAAACTGGTCGGCTGAGCTGAAGCCCAAAACTAGGAAGTAGTGCGGGGTGAGAGTGTTGACTGGTCTTGTTCCGTCAAGGTTATATAAAAGAGCCCTAATTGAATCAAGGGTGTGCCAATTCCCCCTGGTTGGAGTGTAGCTTGGAAAAGAAGACTGGCAGGCTGACAGTCTGATTTAGATGAAAATTTGAGACAATCTTTGATAAAACTTAGGGTGAGGTCCTGGGGAGGGTGACCTAGACCAGTGGTCACTGTGGAAACAACATTCCTTCCTACCCTTCTCAGATGACTTGGGTGGAGGACTTCGCTACTTTGCCAGTCACCATAGATTAAAATGTATTTGGTGAGCGAGCCTGAGAGCTCAGAGTTGAACCACAATTGATGGGAGCACTGACCAAGAAAGCCTGTTCAGGACCACTAGGCCCTTTTTTCTCCAGTTATGAAGAAGTTCTCATTGAGTGCTCCAGGAAGAATAGTTTATGACAGGCCTCTCTTGCCTTCTGCATCTTCTTGGAGAAAGTGTTTCAGATTGAGCATCTGTCAAAGATATGCTCTTTTCCCAAGACAAAAAAAGGCACCTTGAGTGCCTATCATTAAATGGAATAGCCACATTGCAGGAGATGAAATGGAGACTTTGTTTCAGCTGTAACGGATATATACTGGTTCTGGGGATGTTTTTAACTAATTAAAGTTTTTGGTATTTGGGGATTTTTTAAAATATAGCTAACACAGTAAACACTAATATTACTATCTAATTGTGACAAAAGATTGGTGTGTGGCTCAAAAGCATATCTCTTTCACCAACAGAAATTGGTCCAATAAAAGATATTACCTCACCCACCATGTGTCTCTAATATCCTTGGCTACAACTACACTGCATTTATGTTTAATTCATATATATATAAATAAATCTATCACACACACATACACACACACGATCAGAAGAGCTTCTCAACAGCTAAAATAAAAGAATGTTTATCCCAGTTAAAATGAATGAATAAATATTGGGTTACTTCTTACTTACCATTGTAGGTTATCCTTGGCTTCGTCAAACACATCACAAGATGCAAATCCATTTCATCTGAAGATACAAACTTTGAACATACAGGGCACTTGAATCCTATTAAAAAAAAATATATATATATATATATATATATAAAAATATATAGAGCTACTGACCACAGGAACTATTCTGATGGAAAGCTACATATTTGTACTGGATCCAAAATTTTACACACCTTAAAAACCAAACTGAACCAGTAGCTTTTATGGATTAAACAGAAATAAAATATCTGACATTTATATAGTTCCCTGGATTCTGGAAAATCTCAAACAACATGGGTGTTCAAACACAACACTACTTTTGGAAGGCACAGTTTTGCACTCAGTGAAACTGACCCTAGTATCAGAGTAGCAGCCGTGTTAGTCTGTATTCGCAAAAAGAGAAGGAGTACTTGTGGCACCTTAGAGACTAAGAAATTTATTAGAGCATAAGCTTTCGTGAGCTACAGCTCACTTCATCGGATGCATTTGGTGGAAAAAACAGAGGGGAGATTTATATACACACACAGAGAACATGAAACAATGGGTTTATCATACACACTGTAAGGAGAGTGATCGCTTAAGATAAGCCATCACCAGCAGCAGGGGGGGGAAGGAGGAAAACCTTTCATGGTGACAAGCAAGGTAGGCTAATTCCAGCAGTTAACAAGAATATCGGAGGAACAGTGAGGGGTGGGGTGGGGGGGGGAGAAATACCATGGGAAAATAGTTTTACTTTGTGTAATGACTCATCCATTCCCAGTCTCTATTCAAGCCTAAGTTAATTGTATCCAGTTTGCAAATTAATTCCAAGTCAGCAGTCTCTCGTTGGAGTCTGTTTTTGAAGCTTTTTTGTTGAAGGATAGCCACTCTTAGGTCTGTGATCGAGTGACCAGAGAGATTGAAGTGTTCTCCAACTGGTTTTTGAATGTTATAATTCTTGACGTCTGATTTGTGTCCATTCATTCTTTTACGTAGAGACTGTCCAGTTTGGCCAATGTACATGGCAGAGGGGCATTGCTGGCACATGATGGCAGATATCACATTGGTAGATGCGCAGGTGAACGAGCCTCTGATAGTGTGGCTGATGTGATTAGGCCCTACGATGGTATCCCCTGAATAGATATGTGGACAGAGTTGGCAACGGGCTTTGTTGCAAGGATAGGTTCCTGGGTTAGTGGTTCTGTTGTGTGGTTGCTGGTGAGTATTTGCGTCAGATTGGGGGGCTGTCTGTAAGTAAGGACTGGCCTGTCTCCCAAGATCTGTGAGAGTGATGGGTCGACCTTCAGGATAAGTTGTAGATCCTTGATGATGTGTTGGAGAGGTTTTAGTTGGGGGCTGAAGGTGATGGCTAGTGGTGTTCTGTTTTTTTTTGTTGGATCAGAGGGTAATGGCTTGTAAAAAGTGGTGTTGGAGAGCTGCCTAGTAGCCTCTGAAGGTCAAAACAGCAGCCTGGATTTCTACATAGAGTGCTTCCGCCGACGTGCACGAGCTGAAATTGTGGAAAAGCAGCATCGCTTACCCCATAACCTCAGCCATGCAGAACACAGTGCCACCCACAGCCTCAGAAACAACTCTGACATCATAATCAAAAAGGCTGACAAAGGAGGTGCTGTCGTCACCATGAATAGGTCGGAGTATGAACAAGAGGCTACTAGGCAGCTCTCCAACACCACTTTCTACAAGCCATTACCCTCTGATCCCACTGAGAGTTACCAAAAGAAACTACAGCATTTGCTCAAGAAACTTCCTGAAAAAGCACAAGAACAAATCTGCACAGACACTCCTAGAACCCCGACCTGGGGTATTCTGTCTGCTACCCAAGATCCATAAACCTGGAAATCCTGGATGCCCCATCATCTCAGGCATTGGCACCCTGACAGCAGGATTGTCTGGCTATGTAGACTCCCTCCTCAGGCCCTTCGTTACCAGCACTCCCAGCTATCTTCGAGACACCACTGACTTCCTGAGGAAACTACAGTCCATTGGTGATCTTCCTAAAAACACCATCCTAGCCACTATGGATGTAGAAGCCCTCTACACCAACATTCCACACAAAGATGGACTACAAGCCGTCAGGAACAGTATCCCCGATACTGTCACGGCTAACCTGGTGGCTGAACTTTGTGACTTTGTCCTCACCCATAACTATTTCACATTTGGTGACAATGTATACCTTCAAATCAGCGGCACTGCGATGGGTACCCGCATGGCCCCACAGTATGCCAACATTTTTATGGCTGACTTAGAACAACGCTTCCTCAGCTCTCGTCCCCTAATGCCCCTATTCTACTTGCGCTACATTGATGACATCTTCATCATCTGGACCCATGGAAAAGAAGCTCTTGAGGAATTCCACCATGATTTCAACAATTTCCATCCCACCATCATCAACCTCAGCCTGGACCAGTCCACACAAGAGATCCACTTCCTGGACACTACGGTGCTAATAAGCGATGGTCACATAAACACCACCCTATATCGGAAACCTACTGACCGCTATTCCTACCTACATGCCTCTAGCTTTCATCCAGATCATACCACACGATCCATTGTCTACAGCCAAGCTCTACGATATAACCGCATTTGCTCCAACCCCTCAGACAGAGACAAACACCTACAAGATCTCTATCATGCATTCCTACAACTACAATACCCACCTGCTGAAGTGAAGAAACAGATTGACAGAGCCAGAAGAGTACCCAGAAGTCACCTACTACAGGACAGGCCCAACAAAGAAAATAACAGAACGCCACTAGCCATCACCTTCAGCCCCCAACTAAAACCTCTCCAACGCATCATCAAGGATCTACAACCTATCCTGAAGGATGGCCCATCACTCTCACAGATCTTGGGAGACAGGCCAGTCCTTGCTTACAGACAGCCCCCCAATCTGAAGCAAATACTCACCAGCAACCACACACCACACAACAGAACCACTAACCCAGGAACCTATCCTTGCAACAAAGCCCGTTGCCAACTCTGTCCACATATCTATTCAGGGGACACCATCATAGGGCCTAATCACATCAGCCACACTATCAGAGGCTCGTTCACCTGCGCATCTACCAATGTGATATATGCCATCATGTGCCAGCAATGCCCCTCTGCCATGTACATTGGCCAAACTGGACAGTCTCTACGTAAAAGAATGAATGGACACAAATCAGATGTCAAGAATTATAACATTCAAAAACCAGTTGGAGAACACTTCAATCTCTCTGGTCACTCGATCACAGACCTAAGAGTGGCTATCCTTCAACAAAAAAGCTTCAAAAACAGACTCCAACGAGAGACTGCTGAATTGGAATTAATTTGCAAACTGGATACAATTAACTTAGGCTTGAATAGAGACTGGGAATGGATGAGTCATTACACAAAGTAAAACTATTTCCCCATGGTATTTCTCCCCCTCACCCACCCCCCACTGTTCCTCTGATATTCTTGTTAACTGCTGGAATTAGCCTACCTTGCTTGTCACCATGAAAGGTTTTCCTCCTTCCCCCCCTGCTGCTGGTGATGGCTTATCTTAAGTGATCACTCTCCTTACAGTGTGTATGATAAACCCATTGTTTCATGTTCTCTGTGTGTGTGTGTGTGTGTGTGTGTGTGTGTATAAATCTCTCCTCTGTTTTTTTCCACCAAATGCATCCGATGAAGTGAGCTGTAGCTCACGAAAGCTTATGCTCTAATAAATTTGTTAGTCTCTAAGGTGCCACAAGTACTCCTTTTCTTTTTGACCCTAGTATATCAGTCTCAAATTTCATGCATACCTTTTCATGGCAATGCTTTGCAGGTGCAAATCCTGCAGGCATAAAATAGTGTCTTCAAAGAAAGCCCTCAGGCCCCGTTTGAAAATCAGGTCCCAAAAATATTTCATCTTTACCTATAATGTATTAGAGTCTCTTCACCTACTTCAGACATACCACTGGAATGGAACATGACAGTTGTTTAATAACTCAGAGCAACTTTTAAAACAGTTCAGGACAGTAGGTGGAGAATATCTTAACCAACTGAAATGGCTATGCGAATTAAAAGGTAGACAGAATGTAGTCACTAAAATTTGAATTTGGACAGGAGCTCCAAGTTAACACCCTCACTTTTACAAAGAATATATGGAATCTTTAGTGACCACAAGCAATTAGGAACACTAGACTGCAGCTTCAATACTACCAAATTCCCTAATACCACACACTGGGGCACAGATTTAATATTAACTCAGAGGTGTCAGCTCATCTACTGAGCCACTGATATTACTTCCTGCAGCAGAGTTTTAATTTGACTTCTCTCATTGAAATACTAACCAGGTGTGACTCTACTTAGCTTGTGAGATCACAGCCCAAGCTGATTTGAGGCAAGGGATAATTAGACAGTCTAGATGCAATGCCATAATGGTGTATGGCACTTTGCTTAATGCTGTAATATTTGTAACTACCAATGACAGTGGCCTTCTAACTGAAGAACAAGGTTGGGTTGGTCAAGTCTTGGAACCCACATCCCAAGGAAATTTCAAGTGGCAGACTGCTTTTGATCAATGGAATTGGTTTGCTTTGCACTGGAGCATAAGCTGTCTCAAAGAAAAAATGCTCATCGTAAGGTCTAACAGCTTGTTAACGGGTATAACCACTATACAACATACAGCAAAAAATATAAAACATTTAAAGCTAGCCTTCAGCAATCATCCTCTGCTAATAGCACAAGAGGAATAGGAAGATGATGAAGAAAAAATGAATGTAGCGAGCAATTATGGACTTGAGTACAGTTAGACACAGCTAAACATGGGATGAAGAGACACAACTGAGGGGAGAATGTGTTAAGAGGTCTACATAATCATGAATGGTGTGGAGAAAGTGAATAAGGAAGTGTGATTTACCCCTTCACATAAACAAGAAACAGGAGTCAACCAATGAAATTAATAGGCAGCAGGTTTAAAACAAACAAAAGCAAGTACTACTTCACACAATGCACAACCTGTGGTACTCATTGCCAGGGGATGTTGTGAAACCCAGAAGTATAACTGAGTTTAAAAAAGAATTGGATAAATTCATGGAGAACAGGTCCATCAATGGCTATTATCCAAGATGGTCAGGGATGCAACTCCATGCTCTGGGTGTCCCTAAACCTCTTACTGCCCGAAGCTGGGATTGGATGACAGGGGATGGATGCCTTGATAACTTGCCCTATTTTGTTCATTCACTCTGAAGCATCTGGCATTGGCCAATGTCAGAAGAAAGGATACTGGGCTAGATGGATGTTTGGGTCAGACCAATATGGCTATTCTTATGAAGGACTGCTCCCAGGCTTATTGCAACATTATCCCTCAGTGGTACTCCTAGTTCTATCTCTAGAACTAAATCATTCATAATGCAGAGAAGACAGTCAAGTATATCAAATGACTTGATGCCACACTTTTAAGCTAATGATTCCTACAAGCTTTGATCTGTTAAACATAATACAGACGTGGAGTCAACTTTTCAAACAATATTATTTACTTCCAATATTGTGCAATGGATTTCTTTCTGCTGTTAAGCTCCTCTTTATATAAAAAAAACTATTAATTTTTGGTGGAAGATGGAAGGAGGCAGAGATTAAAATTGAAGACAAATAAGCAACTGTTGATAGGTGTGATGAGTTCAGAACACCGAAGACTGAACAGCTTTAAGAAAGTGATCATGTGAAGTTTCTTCAGTCTTGTGATTTCACACAAGAGGAAGTGTTCTCTACCAAGTGATATTTATAAATACGTACTGAGCACATCTTTTCAGCCACTAACCAGTGTGAAATAGTCCATTTTCCACAGCAGTGGCTCTCAACTTTTCAAGACTACTGTACCCGTTTCAGGAGTCTGATTTGTCTTGCCTATCTCCAGGTTTCCCCTCACTTAAAAACTTCTTGCTTACAAAATCAGACATAAGACTACAAAAGTATCCCAGCATGCTATTACTGAAAATTGCTTACTTTCTCATTACCATGTAATTATAAATCAACTGGAATATAAATATTGTACTTACATTTCAGCGTATAGTATATAGAGCAGTATAAACAAGTTGTTGTCTATAGTACAAACTAAAGTTCCATGACTTTGGCAGTACTTTTTACGTAGCCTGTTATAAAACTAGGCAAATATCTCGATGAGTTAGATGTACTCCTGGAAGACCTCTGCATACCCTCAGGGGTATGTGTACCCCTGGTTGAGAACCACTATTCTACAGAACAAGTCAGTGTTTTTCCTGAATTTCTTTGTTTTTGCCATGATAGTCAACTTCTCCTAATCTCAACCGATAATTTAAACACCTATTGCTATTATCTCATCAACCACATTACCTCTAACTTTTCCCCCTCTTGATCACATTTTTCTTATAATCTCAACTCTCCAGACCATACCGGATTTCCTATCCATCCTTGCCTTCACATCTGAAATCCTATTTCTTATTCTCTGACGCTGTATTGAAATCACATCCTCAGTTAAAAAGTCAACTCCATTAAAACAATACTCCCCTCTGTCTTGGGGTATCATCCTCTAACACAACTACTTACATTATCAAATATTTTTATTTTCATTTTCTGAGCCCATTCCCACATCCATTAGTCAAATTCCCTCTCCACAATGATTTTTCATCCTGTCTCATGTTAGGGTTGGGCATTTGACTGGACAACTGGTCAACTGACCAATCAAATATTGTCACAAATGGTCAAATATTTTAAAGCACTCATTCATTAGACCAGTAACACTGAAGATTAAGACTTTATGGTCAGCTTAGCGTTAAGAATATATGCCTACTTACAAAAGTTACTTGACTGATTTAGAATAACTCAAAAATGTGAAACAGTTAAATCAAGTTCTAAAAATGAACTTTTGACTTTTCTACCAATGTTAGGATAGCAATTCAATGTGAACGGTATTCAAGTCTGAATAGAATCATAGAATATCAGGGTTGGAAGGGACCCCAGAAGGTCATCTAGTCCAACCCCCTGCTCAAAGCAGGACCAAGTCCCAGTTAAATCATCCCAGCCAGGGCTTTGTCAAGCCTGACCTTAAAAACCTCTAAGGAAGGAGATTCTACCACCTCCCTAGGTAACGCATTCCAGTGTTTCACCACCCTCTTAGTGAAAAAGTTTTTCCTAATATCCAATCTAAACCTCCCCCATTGCAACTTGAGACCATTACTCCTCGTTCTGTCATCTGCTACCATTGAGAACAGTCTAGAGCCATCCTCTTTGAAACCCCCTTTCAGGTAGTTGAAAGCAGCTATCAAATCCCCCCTCATTCTTCTCTTCTGCAGACTAAACAATCCCAGCTCCCTCAGCCTCTCCTCATAAGTCATGTGCTCTAGACCCCTAATCATTTTCGTTGCCCTTCGTTGTACTCTTTCCAATTTATCCACATCCTTCCTGTAGTGTGGGGCCCAAAACTGGACACAGTACTCCAGATGAGGCCTCACCAGTGTCGAATAGAGGGGAACGATCACGTCCCTCGATCTGCTCGCTATGCCCCTACTTATACATCCCAAAATGCCATTGGCCTTCTTGGCAACAAGGGCACACTGCTGACTCATATCCAGCTTCTCGTCCACTGTCACCCCTAGGTCCTTTTCCGCAGAACTGCTGCCGAGCCATTCGGTCCCTAGTCTGTAGCGGTGCATTGGATTCTTCCATCCTAAGTGCAGGACCCTGCACTTATCCTTATTGAACCTCATTAGATTTCTTTTGGCCCAATCCTCCAATTTGTCTAGGTCCTTCTGTATCCTATCCCTCCCCTCCAGCGTATCTACCACTCCTCCCAGTTTAGTATCATCCGCAAATTTGCTGAGAGTGCAATCCACACCATCCTCCAGATCATTTATGAAGATATTGAACAAAACGGGCCCCAGGACCGACCCCTGGGGCACTCCACTTGACACCGGCTGCCAACTAGACATGGAGCCATTGATCACTACCCGTTGAGCCCGACAATCTAGCCAGCTTTCTACCCACCTTATAGTGCATTCATCCAGCCCATACTTCCTTAACTTGCTGACAAGAATGCTGTGGGAGACCGTGTCAAAAGCTTTGCTAAAGTCAAGAAACAATACATCCACTGCTTTCCCTTCATCCACAGAACCAGTAATCTCATCATAAAAGGCGATTAGATTAGTCAGGCATGACCTTCCCTTGGTGAATCCATGCTGACTGTTCCTGATCACTTTCCTCTCCTCTAAATGCTTCAGGATTGATTCTTTGAGGACCTGCTCCATGATTTTTCCAGGGACTGAGGTGAGGCTGACCGGCCTGTAGTTCCCAGGATCCTCCTTCTTCCCTTTTTTAAAGATGGGCACTACATTAGCCTTTTTCCAGTCATCCGGGACTTCCCCCGTTCGCCACGAGTTTTCAAAGATAATGGCCAAGGGCTCTGCAATCACAGCCGCCAATTCCTTCAGCACTCTCGGATGCAATTCGTCCAGCCCCATGGACTTGTGCACGTCCAGCTTTTCTAAATAGTCCCTAACCACCTCTATCTCTACAGAGGGCTGGCCATCTCTTCCCCATTTTGTGTTGCCCAGCACAGCAGTCTGGGAGCTGACCTTGTTAGTGAAAACAGAGGCAAAAAAAGCATTGAGTACATTAGCTTTTTCCACATCCTCTGTCACTAGCTTGCCTCCCTCATTCATTAAGGGGCCCACACTTTCCTTGGCTTTCTTCTTGTTGCCAACATACCTGAAGAAACCCTTCTTGTTACTCTTGATAGTTAGAATAGAAAATATAAATTAAACAGAAAAAAGCCAATCACATAGCAACCACAAAAGAAAAAAAAGTCATTTAAATGCACATTTCGGAAAACAGCACTTTATTGCAGACACAGGGCAGACACTACTACTTCTTGGAGACACAGACAGTTCTGCCCCAGCACCCGGTCATCTTGGTGTACTGGCCCCCATACATGCAGCCCCCAGAAGTCCTTGCGCAGTTTGTTGTCCAGCCCGTTGGCCAGAACCTGGCTGTATTTGCCACCTTTGACGTCCTTCTGCCTGTAGAGGAACCAGGCGGGGATCTTCTACTGACAGGGGTTCTGCATGATAGTGATGACATGCTCCACCTCATCCTCTGTCAGCTCCCCAGCCTTCTTGGTCAGGTCAATGTTCACTTTCCTCAGCATCACAAGGACCCACACCCTTGATGGCAGTGATGGCGAAGGTGATTTTCCGTTGCCCATCTACGTTGGTGTTGAGCACTCGCAGGATGTGCTGGAATTTCTCAGGGATCACAAGACACATGGTGGCTATTCCACGCTCCAGTCTCGCCCTGTCCAGCAAGCCAACTCTTCAAGCAGTTTAATGGCTGTGCATATTTTCTTTGTGTTGGGGAAGGAAGACTGTGAACCCTTCTGTCCCTCCCCCATTCCATTTTGAGTTAATTTATTATGTATGTTTGTGTAATCAATTTAGATTGTAAACTCTTGAGGGCACGGACCATGTCTAAATTTGTTTGATGTGCTTTGTAAACTGCCCGAGCATTGATGGCATGGTATACAAATAAAGAAACATATGTTTGTTCTAGAAGGACTCCATTCAATCAAGATGCTCATCTTACAATTAATTTACCTTTTACCCCAGAGGTGGCATTAGCATGTAGTAAAATGAGCGAGCAAGACACTGAATAGGCTTGCTAACAGTAGACAACAAAATGATGCAATCAGAAAGGTAGGCCATAGCTTACGTCAGGGCATTCTTGCTGAAATCTTTGATATTTAACCAGGGACAAATAGGCAGTAAACTGACATTAATTGACCAGCTTACCAAGCCTACCTCATGTACTCCTGGGTGAAATTCTGCACCACCATGTGCATGCAGAATTCATGTCCCCCGCAGATGTCTTTGCTTCCCCCATAGAAAAATGACTGACGGGGAAGCAAAGGGAAGCTGCAAGAGCAGTCACGCACCCCTCCCTAGCAGAATAAGTACAGTAACTCCTCACTTAACATTGCACTTATGTTCTTGAAAAATGCAACTTTAAGCAAAATTATGTTACACAAATCCAATTTCCCCATAAAAATTAAGGTAAATTGGAGTGGGGTGGGTTAGGTTCCAGGGAAATTTTTTTAGCCGGACAAAAGACATTATATACATATTGTGACAAAGTTCCTCCTCTACTTTGGTGGGTCTTGCGCTTAAGTGGCGGATTTGCTCACCTCGGAGATTCACGGCAGCCCTCAGTTTGGACGTTTTCATGAACCCACAGTCCAGGTCAACTTCTCCTGTGTCTGACCAGGAGTTGGGAGGTTTGGGGGGAACCTGGACCCAGGCCTGCCCTCTACTCCGGGATCCAGCCCAGGGCCCTGTGGAATGCAGCTGTCTAGAGTGCCTCCTGGAACTGTGCGACAGCTACAACTCCCTGGGCTATTTCCCCATGGCCTCCTCCCAACACCTTCTTTATCCTCACCATAGGACCTTCCTCCTGGTGTCTGATAATGCTTGTACTCCTCAGTCTTCCAACAGTATGCATTCTCACTCTCAGCTCCTAGCCCCTCTTGCTCCCAGCTCCTCACAGGCACACCACAAACTGAAGTGAGCTCCTTTTTAAACCCAGGTGCCCTGATTAGCCTGCCTTAATTGATTCAAGCAGCTTCTTGATTGGCTGCAGTGTTCTAATCAGCCTGGCTGTCTTAATTGCCTCCAGAAGGTTCCTGATTGTTCTGGAACCTTCCCTGTTCCCTTGGTAAGGTACCTACTTAACCTGGGGCTAATATATCTGCCTTCTATTACTCTCCTGTAGCCATCTGGCCTGACTCTGTCACAATATACAGTATAAGCTTCAAACAATTCTAACCAGAGGATTATCTGGGGACGTGCTCATGAGCTTCCCCTGAAGCAACTATGTTGATATCAGGTGGGATATTTCCCAAGGAATGTCTTGATGCTAAATGATGAACTAGCACTCGGCTGAGCCCTAAAGGGTTAACGTGTTGTTGTTAATGTAGCCTCACACTCTACAAGGTAGCACCGAGGAGGCCACCTCTACAAGGCAGCACTAAGGGAGACAGGAGAGAGGAGACACAATAGATGCAAGACAGTAGCTGCAAACACTTCCCTGAGGAAACTGAACATGATGATGAACCCACGCTGTCCCTCTGAAGCACACCACTCCCTCTTCCGGATGGCGTATGCATGGCTGCACAGGTGCTGACTTTCCAGAGTGCCAGGGGGAGTTCAAACCCTGGCTCTGCCCCAGGCCTACCCCCTACTCCACCTCCTCCCCCCCCAACACAGGGAGGGAGGAGGGAAGCTGCATGCCTCCTCTCTACAGCAATCAGCTGTTTTGTGGCATTCAGGAGGCTCTGGGAGAGAGGGAGGAAGCTGTGCACCATGTCCTCGCTCCTCCCCTGTCCTACCCAGAGCCCCCTGAACACCCATGATACAGCTGATTGCTGTGGGCAGGAGGCGTGAGGTTGGAGGGGGGAGTTGCTGATCCGTAGGGCCTCCAGGGGGACGGGAGGCACTGGGAGGTGTGTGGAGAGGAGCTGATGGGGGGTTGCCAGCCCACCTTGGTCCCAAGCCCCCAATGCCAAACAACATTATAAGCAAACATTGCACAACTTTAAATGAGTATGTTCTCTAATAGATCACGGACATAACAAAACAACATTAACCAGGATGACGTTAAGTGATGAGTTACTGTACATCATTTCGGGCACCCAGAGCAGCCAGTGGAGAGGTAAACCACCACTGGGCCAGGGATACCCCAGCCAGTGGTTCCTACCCTGCGCCGGGATCAGCTGTTAGTCCCGGCTGGGCTGGAGGCAGGAAAGAACAGGACTGCCTCTTCCTCTGCAAGGAGCGGACAGAGCTGGGTCAGACCTACCCCAAAACCTTCCCTGTCTGCAGGATGCTCAGCATGCTCCCATTTCCTGCCCCCATTGCTGAATGGGAAGCTACTCCCCCATCTGCCCCGTGTATTTGGACCCCCCCCATACCCAGACCCCTCCCACACTAAGCCTCATCCTGTACACCCAAACCCCACCCCACTGAACCTTAATCTCTGCAACTAGAGCTCCCACACATCCAGGCCCCCTGCCTCCTGACACCCATCACTTCCCCCTGCTCCTGGACCAGCCCGATGAGCCCTCCACACCGATACCTACACCGCACTGAGCCCTAACTAGCTACATCCAGATCCCCCACCCCACCAAGCCCCACTCCCCCAGCACCCAGACCCCCTCGTTGAGCCCCAGCCACCTTCACCAGAAACCCCCTACAGAGTCCCATTGCCCCTGCACCTGAAAGCCACACCCTCCCCAATCCCTGTGTATCCAGATACCCCCACTGAGCTGTCCACATCAAGACTGTCCCACACAGAACCCTCTCACCCCCACACCAGGATCCTGCCTGGTTGAGCCTGCCTGCTCCACACCTGGTGCTCCTGGAGTGGAGGGGCAGGGCCCCAGGGTGTTTCTGGGGTAGGCCCGGACCTCGCGTTGTGTCAGGGTTGAGTGCAGCTTCACTGCCGAGTCCATGTCCCGGGGGAGAAAGCTGCAGGCTGATCTCCCACCTCTGTGCAGCCAGCAGCCTGTGCTCCCCACTGCCATGCTGAAACCTCCACATTTATTTATTGACAAAACTTGCACAATTTTAAAATATTGTGTGCAGAATTTTTAATTTTTTGGCACAGAATTCCCTCAGGAGTACTCACATTCAAAACAGTTGCCATCAGCCCTCTCATAAAAAGTCACTTCACCCATCTTTTTACAGCAAGATTCCAAAAGCAATCCTTAATCTGATCTCTTCTCCCTCTAGGGCCTCTCATTACAAGTGTTAACCTTTAACAGTGTACTTGTAGATTTGGGTATTATACAGCTATATCTTCATTAGTTCAGAAAGAAAGAAGGCTCAGAATTAACACCTCAAGTGCCCTATAAACATTACGCCAAATGTTTCTATGGCAAAGCCATAATAATCTGTACCACTGGAATTCATTTGACAGATACAAAAGCATGTATGAGAAACAATTTAAAGTTTCTACTTTAAGTTGCTTTCAGCCCAGTTTTGACAGATACAAATAATTAAGGATGAGACATATAGGAGCAGACAATCTTATTTGATCAACGGTGGTAGAGGACTTAGAAAGGAATTGCAGACTATATATGAAGGAGAGGTGGGAGTATAATGAAGAAATAATGCCTGAGATCTAAATTTTAAAATTCAACTATTTGACTACCAAACCAATAATAGTTGCATAGTTGAAATAAAGCCTATGGTGCTTATCACTATCTGCTGCAGCAGAGAATGGGTAGCAAGGAGGGAATGAAAAGATTTGACTCAATATCACAATCCATCTCTTCATCGTCACCAGAAAGAGAGAGAGGGGATGAAGCAGCTGACAGATGCTACAGCAGCAGAGATTTTTAGGGGAGCGGTCTTTCTCCAATCTAGCTATTGCTTCCTGCCACTGCAAAAGACTTACCCTAGTCTCGAAGAAATTTATAGTCTCATTTTGAATCAGCTGCCTTTAAATAAAATATATATATTTTATACACACACACACACACACACACACACAGGGTTGTTGATTAATCGCAGTCAACTCACGTTTAACTAAAATTAATCACAATAAAAAATTAATCGCGATTCATCACAGTTTTAATTGCACTGTTAAACAATAGAATGCCAACTGAAATTTTGGATGTTTTTCTACATTTTCAAATATATTGACTTCAATTACAACACAGAATACAAAGTGTACAGTGCTCACTTTATATTATTACAATTTGCACTGTAAAAATGATAAACAAAAACTATTTCAGTTCACCTCATCCAAGTACTGTAATGCAATCTCTTAATCATGAAAGTGCAACTTACAAATGTAGTTTTTTTTATTACGTAACTGCACTCAAAAACAAAACAACGTAAAACTTTAGAGCCTACAAGTCCTACTACTTGTTCAGCCAATCGCTAAGACAAAAGTTTATTTATATTTACAGGAGATAATGCTGCCCACCTCTTATTTACAATGTCACCAGAAAGTGAGAACAAGCATTTGCATGGGACTTTTGTAGCTGGCATTGCAAGGTATTTATGTGCCAGATATGCTAAATATTCGTATGTTCCTTCATGCTTCGGCCACCATTCCAGAGGACATGCTTCCATGCTGATGCTGCTCATTAAAAAAATACTGTATTAAATTTGTGACTGAACTCCGTGGGGGAGAATTATATGTCTTCCGACTCTGTTTTACCTGCATTCTGCCATATATTTCCATGGTTATAGTAGTCTCGGATGATGACTCAGCACGTTTGATTTAAGAACACTTTTGCTGCAGATCTGACAAAATGCAAAGAAGGTACCAATGTGAGATTTCTACAGCACCCGACCCAAAATTTAAGAATCTGAAGTGCCTTCCAAAATCTGAGAGGGATGAGGTGTGGCGCACGCTTTCACATGTCTTAAAAGAGCAACACTCCAATGCGGAAACTACAGAACCCGAGCCATTAAAAAAGAAAATCAACCTTCTGCTGGTGGCATCTAACTCTCATGATAAAAATGAACACGCATCGGTCCACAACTCTTTGTATTGTTACCGAGCAGAACTCATCATCAGCATGGCACATGTCATCTGGAATGGTGGCTGAAGCATGAAGGGACATATACATCGTTAGTGCATCTGGCACGTAAATATCTTGTGATGCCAGCTACAACAGTGCCATGTGAATGCCTGTTCTCACTTTCAGGTGACACTGTGAAAAAGAAGCGGCATTATCTCCTGCAAATGTAAACAAACTTCTGTGTCCGAGTGATTAGCTGAACAAGAAATAGGACTGAGTGGACTTGAAGGCTCTAAAGTTTTACATTGATTCGTTTTTGAGTGCAGTTTTTTTTTGTAAATAATTGTACATTTGTAAGTAACTTTCATGATAAAAAGAGATTGCTCTACAGTACTTGTATTAGGTGAATTGAAAAATACTATTTCTTTTGTTTTTTATAGGGGAAATATTTGTAATCAAAAATATAAAGTGAGCACTGTACACTTTGAATTGTTTTGTAATTGAAATAAATATATTTGAAAATTTAAAAGACCACCATAAAATATTTAAATGGTATTCTATTAGCAGTGCAAAATAAAAAAAATCTCACAATCCTTTTAATCACTTGACAGCCCTAATATATATTTAAAGGGGAAAAGACTACAGTAGAACTTCAGAATTATGACCACCAGAGTTATAAACTGGCCAGCCAAACATACCCCTCATTTGGAACCAGAAGTACACAATCAGGCAGGAGCAGAGACCAAAAAAATACAGTACAGTACTGTGTTAAATGTAAACTACTAAAAAATTATAAAGGGAAAGTTTAAAAAAATTGGCAAGGTAAAGAAACTGCTTTTGTGCTTGTTTCATTTAAATTAAGATGTTAAAAGTAGCTTTTTTCTTCTGCATAGTAAAGTTTCAAAGCTATATTATGTCAATGTTCAGTTGTAAACTTTTGAAAAAACCACCATAACATTTTGTTCAGTTACAAATATTTCAGAGTTATGAACAACCTCCATTCCGGAGGTGTTCAAAACTGAGGTTCTTCTGTAATTGTTTTATCAACAACTAGAGTTTGAATAGTACTGAGTGTACTAAACAAAAAAGGAAAGTTGGGGGGGAGGGAAGGTAGAAGAACTTCTCAGAAAGCAGTCCTTCAGAGACTCACAATATATAAATAACCCAGAGAACAAAGGATCTTCTGTGCTATTGCAAGGAAGACCCAATAAAAGCATTTATGGCAGTTTGCTTTTATCACCAGCTCAAGGAAACATTCCAATAAGCAATTCCATAAGAGACTTTCAGGTGCCTAAAGTCATTGTCAATGAAGCAATCAAAAGAAGTTTCAAATTGGCCTCCTCTCTAATATAGTAGTAAGTCCTTTGTGTTTAGTAGATAAACTGTTGTCAAAAATGTAAATGCAGACACATCAGGGCAACAAAGAGGCCGAAATCAGTTAATGTGATATCAAATTTATTAACAACATACAGCTGCATACAGTACAGTACATACAGCTGCTCTTCAGTAACCACAAAAGAATCTGTTAAAATTAAGATGGTTACAGAAAACTGTGTGATTGATTTTAAATAAAGCTTAAAAAAAAAATAGTAACTAGATATCCCTAAGCAAATAAGAAAAAAAAAAAAAAAACAGAGCCATTACATATATTTATGTAGCCAAATAATCCCTCACCATACTATCTGAACCTCACAAACTGTACGTTACCAACACTCCCAGCTATCTTCAAGATTCCTCAGGAAGTCAGTGGTAACTACAATCCATAGGTGATCTTCCTAAAAACACCATCCTAGCCACTATGGATGTAGAAGCCCTCTACACCAACATTCCACACAAAGATGGACTACAAGCCATCAGGAACAGTATCCCCGATAATGTCATGGCTAACCTGGTGGCTGAACTTTGTGACTTTGTCCTCACCCATAACGATTTCACATTTGGGGACAATGTATACCTTCAAATCAGCGGCACTGCGATGGGTACCCGCATGGCCCCACAGTATGCCAACATTTTTATGGCTGACTTAGAACAACGCTTCCTCAGCTCTTGTCTCCTAATGCCCCTACTCTACTTGCGCTACATTGATGACATCTTCATCATCTGGACCCATGGAAAAGAAACCTTTGAGGAATTCCACCATGATTTCAACAATTTCCATCCTACCATAAACCTCAGCCTGGACCAGTCCACACAAGAGATCCACTTCCTGGACACTACGGTGCTAATACGCGATGGTCACATAAACACCACCCTATATCGGAAACCTACTGACCGCTATTCCTACCTACATGCCTCTAGCTTTCATCCAGATCATACCACTCGATCCATTGTCTACAGCCAAACGCTACGATATAACCGCATTTGCTCCAATCCCTCAGACAGAAACAAACACCTACAAGATCTCTATCATGCATTCCTACAACTACAATACCCACCTGCTGAAGTGAAGAAACAGATTGACAGAGCCAGAAGAGTACCCAGAAGTCACCTACTACAGGACAGGCCCAACAAAGAAAACAACAGAACGCCACTAGCCATCACCTTCAGCCCCCAACTAAAACCTCTCCAACGCATCATCAAGGATCTACAACCTATCCTGAAGGACAACCCATCACTCTCACGGATCTTGGGAGACAGGCCAGTCCTTGCTTACAGACAGCCCCCCAATCTGAAGCAAATACTCACCAGCAACCACACACCACACAACAGAACCACTAACCCAGGAATCTATCCTTGCAACAAAGCCCGTTGCCAACTCTGTCCACATATCTATTCAGGGGACACTATCGTAGGGCCTAATCACATCAGCCACACTATCAGAGGCTCATTCACCTGCGCATCTACCAATGCGATATATGCCATCATGTGCCAGCAATGCCCCTCTGCCATGTACATTGGTCAAACTGGACAGTCTCTACGTAAAAGAATAAATGGACACAAATCAGACGTCAAGAATTATAACATTCAAAAACCAGTTGGAGAACACTTCAATCTCTCCGGTCACTCGATTACTGACCGGAGGGTGGCTATCCTTCAACAAAAAAAACTTCAAAAACAGACTCCAATGAGAGACTGCTGAATTGGAATTAATTTGCAAACTGGATACAATTAATTTAGGCTTGAATAGAGACTGGGAATGGATGAGTCATTACACAAAGTAAAATTATTTCCCCACGTTATTTCTCCCCCCCCCCCCACCGCAGCCCCCCCACTGTTCCTCAGATATTCTTGTTAACTGCTGGAAATAGCCTACCTTGCTTGTCACCATGAAAGGTTTTCCTCCTTTCCCCCCCTGCTGCTGGTGATGGCTCATCTTAAGTGATCACTCTCCTTACAGTGTGTATGATAAAACCCATTGTTTCATATTTTCTGTGTGTGTCTATCAATCTCCCCTCTGTATTTTCCACCAAATGCATCCGATGAAGAGAGCTGTAGCTCACGAAAGCTTATGCTCAAATAAATTTGTTAGTCTCTAAGGTGCCACAAGTACTCCTTTTCTTATTGGTATAAAGGTATTGTAGTCAGCATTACCTTTCCCACTTAGGGAGCGGGATGGGGGATTAGCAAGGACATGCCCAAACCGCAGTCGTCGTTTTAATTTGTACAAGAGGCCAGTTTAGCCCATGGATTAACGTGGCAGAAAGATGGCTTAAACTTTGCTTCATCCCTGCACAATACCCACATGTGCACACAGCCAAGTATGAACCCAGCTATCTAGTTGCAGCCTTCTCTCCTGCATTTCTTTATTCAAAACTTCCATAGCACTCAAGAGAAAAGATAATTGTAAAGAGTCAAACACCACTCTTATTTAAATAAAAGTTTTGAATAAAGCTAGAAAAAGCTACTGAATAAGCAACAACTGGAGGAACTTGTTTAGAGAATACTTTATAAACCAAGTTAACATTTGTGAAAGATAAAAAAAAATCTTACTACATGAAATTCTTTTAATCCTCTCCTTTTGTTAACTGGGGAAAATAGGGTCTTCAATACCAAACACTGAAAGATAGCATAAGAGACAACAGTGAAAGGAAAGAAAAACTGGAGTGAAGGAAAAAAGGAAATAAGTTGAACAAACATGACAAATTTTTTCATATAAATTGAAACAATCTCGTACATTAGCTGTGTACATTTGGTCATGTCTCCATATGACCTATTGCCAAAGTTGTGTACTAATGGTTTTCTTTGACAATTTCACATTTTTGGAAATTGAGGAAAAGTAAAAATAGCTATTGCAGAACAAAAGTAAGTGCAAACTACAGAAAAAGATACTCAGGTAGGAGAGAGTTCTGGAAAGTTTTCTAATTTTTTTAGGTTTTAGATCTTAAAATGAGGACAGTTGTGATCTGAGGAACTGCTTTGCAAGAGGTAATATTTTGGTGCAATACAAGCATCTAAAAAAAAAGAAATGAAAGGACATACACACACACACCCTTTCAAATCCAGAAGAGAGGACAACCTTCCAGATGAACCTGCGCTAAAAGGTAGATCACTTTCTGGATCAATGGCTTCTGTTTCTCCTTTCCTAAAGATGATATAAATTTTTAGATTGACAAGATTTATGATGAAAGCAATTTAATATTGAATTTACCTGTAAGTCACTACTTCATCCTGTAACTTCAGCCTTTGTATTCTCTCTCTCTCTCTCTCTCTCTCTCTCTCTCTCACACACACACACACACACACACACACACACACACTTCTCAGAGAAAAGATCACCCTATAAAATAACTAGGACCATTTATAAAGCAAATGAAGAGTCGATACCATTAGTTTCCCTGGGTTTAGTATTTTTATACGAAAATAAAGCAAGCACAGGACTCTTTCCTTTTTAAAAAAAACAATGAACATATTTCAGAGATTCTAGCCCAACATGAATAAGAAATGTACTTTCAAACAGGACTTGACTCACTCATTTGCCCACGACAATTAAATATTTTTCTTAGGTGAGTGCTATCAACTTGTGCAGACTCTAAACTTTTATTTAAAAAAAGAATTAAGTCCCTAATCCTTACAGTTGCAAAGAAAACCTTCCAAAATGTGAACCAAGTACAACCAAGGCAAGGACACCACTCTAGTGCCATTACAGTTCAAGAAATTGGAAGACACAACATATGAGGTTTGTTTTCAAACATCTTCCAACTACAGTATTTTCAATTAAAAGGTACCTTTACATAGTATTTTATCATTTATATCAGCGTTTCTCAAACTGGGGTCTGCAAGGGTACTCCAAGGGTCTGCGGGCCCCACTGATCAACTCCTTCCTCTCCCTCCCAGTGCCTCCTGCATGCTGCAGAACAGCTGTTCCCTGGAGTGAAGGAAGTGCTGGGAGGGGGCAGAAAGATGCAGGGAAGAGGAGGGGCAGAGTGGAGCAGGGATGGGGTCTTGTGGGAAGGGGTGGAGTGGGGATGGGGCCTGGGAGTCCACGGCAAAATTTTAAATCAAAACGGAGGTCATCGGGTTACTAACGTTTGAGAAGCACTGATTTATATAATTCTCAATCCTTTTAGGATGCTACATAAACAATAAGGTCCAAGAAATTATTGTTCTTACCTATAAGAAATAAGATTTTAATGGAAAGAATGTATACAAATCTAATTCCTACAAGATACGTAACAGAAAAGAAAAATCCTAGAGAAGATAAGTGGAAGATCTGAGCACTTAATGCTATTATTCTATTACAAAGCCAAACCAGACAAAAAAAATCTCCGCAATGCAACGCCGCTTCATAACTGCACTCCTGAATGGCTGAATGGATGCACAGGCAGAGTCGTCCAAACACTTTTAATATACTTGACATTGTGAACTATATTTCAGTTATCATTTTTAAGTATTATCAATGAGTACATTCCATTTAAACAGATCAACCATGTGGTGTTTTGCACATACTAGCAATATACCATCTAGCATGAAGTTACAGGTGCTTCAAATACTGTTTTGTAGCTGAAAATATTTTATTTAATCCATTGCAATATTTTAGGACCATGAAAAGTTATTTAAAATTATTTTTTTTAAAAAAGTAAATTAAGACTCAACACTCCCAGTGAAGCTAGAGTTATTCCCTTTTCAATAAGCATACACTGAGGCACATAAAATTAAATGACTTTTACAGACAGCATGCTTAGTCCTATACAAAATAAAAAACAGATCATGCTGGGTTTACAATCTAAAAAACAATTACACGGCTCTGAAGCATCTTATGCCAAATTGTTACTTTCATTAACAAATTCTTGTAGTCACTAGGTTTGACAGATGTAATGGCAGCATACCAAAATGTGCACAAAAACGGCCATTGAGCAAAAGGATGGCCTAGTTTCACGTCAATGGAAAGTTGCATATCAACGAAACAAGATGGGATTTTTTAAATGGCTTAACATCAATTATTTTTCTAGAGTAAAGTTAATACAACATCAAAAATTACATGGATTTTAAAATAAAATTCAGTTGAAAGTTAATGTCATGTAGTTTAAGAGGAAGGATGGAAAGAACTGATCCAAGATAAGAAGAATAAAGTTCTGATCAACAGAAAGTACAGATTTAAATATTTTGAAGATTTAGTACTGTACAAGACAATAATGAATAGGATGAAGATTATATGAAGCAGGACAACAGGGGCGTAGAGTGAGAACACCATGCTGAGCAAGTCTACTTAATGGAAGAGTCAAAAGAAAGAAGACAAAATGATAAGACGTGAGTGACAGTTAGCAAGAATTACATATAAAGGACTTGATCAAACATCCTCCCAAAAGCTGAAGAATCTTATGAGCAGACTGATCAAAACATGTATAAAGAACAAAAATAAATGGGATAGACAAAGACATCACACTTAAGAAACAACGAGCAGATAGAGAAAAGAACAGGCTCCAGAAGGCAGCATCATAGTGGACCACAAAGAAATGGATGCCACTTGACAGCATGCAGAAGACAAAGTATCTCAGAGTTTTTCTCAGAGTTTTAATACTACTACTATCATTCTACTAAACAAACAAGGCAATAATGGAGACCTGAGAAAGCACAGTTAGACTATTGTCTGTAGTCTACAAAGTTTCCACCAAAAGTAAGGAAGTGTAAAAATTCCTCACTAGAGCAAAAACTTTGTAAAATCTGATTTAATTGAAATACTTACCAATAACCTATTGGTTCCTGGAGAAATAGAGGTAGCAGTGATAAAGAAAAAAGGAAAACCAATCAACAACAAAAAACAGAATGCAATATTAAGATGTACATCTGGGAGGAAAGACAAAATGAGAGAAAGAGAGATCAAAGTTAAATAGTTATGTGGTCTGCTCACCAGAGTTTAAATGCTGTATATAAAACTCTACATTTGTCATTCTATTTAACAAATCAAACTACTCAGTATTTTGATAAGAATTAAAGTGTCACAAATCACTTCAAATATTATTTAAAACATATGTCCATTTAGAAATGCGAAAAGCTGGAAAATGGCTAAAAAATAAAATTCCCTGAGAAAAAAGTATGTGAACTGAGCAAGATAGCAGACCTCTCCTATATTATTACATACTTCAATTTTCCCTCCCCAGTTTTCCCAATTTAGCTGTTCTTTATACAACAACATCCCCAGAAAATATTAATTTCTTAGATCAGCCACAGCAGGAGGCGGGGGAGGGGATTCAGCCTACAACCTATTTCACTTTAAATCAGCTCAAGCTGGCCAGAAGAGTTAAGTGTTTCTCTCCTTCAGATAAATGATAGTATGTTGAGGTCAGTAGAAAGATCTGGGACTGGAGAGTATCTACATCTTCATCACTGTCCTTGGCTCACAGGAATCCAGTTGCCCAAGAGATCCTTTTTAAGAAGCATGATCATATTCACTTACAGTAAAGCATCTTCCTTTCAACTCATTGGGTGAAACCTTACAGGAAAATTCCAAGCTAATAGAAAGACCATGCTGGGTCAGTGAATTCTCCATCATCTTGACTAGGAATATAATTATCCTCATGTATGGATTATTAATTGGAGAAATATTCTCGTATTTTGTAGAGTATTGTGCTATATACTTCTTAGAAACCCCCACCAATATACAATTTTTTAGGAGAGAGAATGAATATGGGAAGAAAAAGGGCAACAAGAGGAAGTTTCAGCACACCGTGCATTGATTTAGCCATTTGGCTCTCACAGGTATTTACAGACTTCAATGAGATTTCAATTCCAGTATAACATGATAAGAATTATGCCTAATTTGAGACTAATTCTTCAAAGAGAGTCAAGTAATATTTCATTTACGAGTCTCTGTACGTTATAAGTAATGAAAAACAGTTTGTGGAGGAAGAACTACCTTTCCAAAAACTCAACATCCAAAATGAACAGCTATATAGAAAGATCCTTTTTAAGTCACTTTTCTGCTATTCTGGACAGTTGTCCATGTGCAAAAGGATTGTGAGGGCTTGTCTCCACTTACCGGGGGATGGACGCACGGATATCGATCCACCGGGGGTCGATTTAGTGGGTCTAGTGAAGACCCACTAAATCGACCGCCAATCACTCTCCTGTCAATTCCGGTACTCCACCGGAACGAGAAGCATAAGGTAAGTCAAAAGGAGAGTTTCTCCCATCGACCCAGCACAGTGTAGACACTGCAAAAGGTCGACCCAAATTATGTCGACTCCAGCTACATTATTCACATAGCTGTAGTTGCATAACTTAGGTGGACTGAGCCCTGCCCTGAAATGCAATGTGTCATAAGGAAATGTACAAAAGCTGATGCAATGGATCCAGAATGTTTACATGCTTGAACACTATTGCTTTCATGTTAAAAATAATGCCAAACCATATTCTAAAGATGTTAAAAAACCAAAAGTATCTGTATATTTGAAGCTGAATATTTGAAACTTAAAGAAATAGAGATTAACATCCAGAAGAACGCAAAAACATATTAAAGTACTTTTGAGTAGGACTGCAGAAATCCTAGGCTACAGCTTACACTGGGGAGTTTCTTTTTAACAAGAGCCATAATGCAAAAAACTTTCATAAGAATTCCCTCAAATAGGGGCATCACTGACATTATTAAATAACCTTTAGTAGAGATTTCTTTTTTTCTTCCCCAATAATGGCAGTACCCATCAGCATGAATTAAACAAAACCTTCAGCTAACTGTACGACAATCCAAGTTTTCAATGTTATCAAAAGAAAAGGGGGATGGAAGCTTTCTGTAATATTAGACTGTTCTTAATTTAAAATCAGCATTTCATATATAAAAAGATGAACACAGTGTAACACGTTGATTACTACTACTTTCACAGCACACTTTTGGTGCAGGGTGTTTTAGAAAGGGTTTTAAGCTCTGCTGGGAACTTTCTAAAACAAACATTACTTTCTGATCAATAGATCCAAATACTACAGCAAGTGACAAGACAGTCAGTTTTAAATATATCCCTGCATTTGGCTGCTAGGTACAACTCTACCAACTAAACTAGATTGCTGAGAAATTTGCTAGAGGTATTACATAAGTTTCTATTCTTAGACATTTGAGTATTTTGTTGTTTGAAATTTGATGTTTATTTGCTCATAGTAACTGGATCATGATAATTACACACACACACACACACACACACACACACACACACAGAGTTTGTTTATACATGATTTATACACACTTCGTGTATATTGTTCAGGTGAACATGAAAATATATTTACACTCGCATACACACACTAACAGATGTATTTTGACATTTCAGCCTTTCAAGGAGAGGTGTAATAATAAAAACATTTCAATCTGCACAATAATTAAAGCTTTCCTGAAAAGGCATAAAAAGGATGTGTTTAAACATAATATTTCATATCTAAAGTAAGAGCAGCTATGAAAAGAGCTTTGTTTAAGAGTTATGTTCACATATCAACAGTGCTGAAACACTGACAGCAAACAAAATTTTGATTTACATAGCTGTAATGTAGTATATACATTTAAACTCAGGACAATGTCCAGTTTTCAAGCTCACAGATATCATGAATATGAAACTAAATATGTTAATCACCTCTGTGCCTCCTCCCCTATTAGAATCAAGAAGAGGCACACTACACTGAACGGAGAAGCAGTATGTGTATAATTACTGTTTGTACTAAAGTAAAGCCATAACAGGGTCAACACCCCATTGTGCAAGAAGCTGCACATACATATAGTGAGAGACAGTCCTTTCCCCAAAGACCTTACAATCTAAGTAGACAAAGCAAAGAATGGAGAAAAAGGAAGTATTATCCCTGTTATACAGATGGAACTGAGGCAAAGTTTCAGTTTCACAGAAAATTGATCAACTCATCCAAGATTACGCAAGACATTTGTGGCAGAGCCAGGAACACAACTCAAATCAGAGTTTTAGTCCAGTGCTTCAACTGAAAGTCCATCCCTTCCCTCATAACCCTGCATAACCCTGAACCAAGACCCAAAGAAAGATCCAAAAAAAGATGTGCAAGTATTTAAATAATGAGAAAGTCTTCCTTTTTGTTCCTCCTCAGGAACTGAAAGGAAGTCAGGAAGTAACAAATCAGAATGGAGTTTCTTTAACAAAAGAGAAGAGTACTCATCTTACGCAGTAACTGAGGTTCTTCGAGATGTTTGTCACTGTGGGTGCTCCATTTTAGGCGTTTGTGCACCCCTGCACTCATACTCCAAGACTTTTGGTAGCAGTGCCCAGTTGGGTTGCACACACGTGGTCCCCGTCTCATGCGGCTTCAGGCAGTTTACTGATACTGTGCGACCAACCCCCCCTCTGTTCCTCCTCTACTGCAGAGGCCGAGTAAGAAACTCCGAAGTAGAGGGGAGGAGGGTGGGTAGTGGAGCACCCACAGGGACACACATCTCAAAGAACCTCAGTTACTGCACAAGGTGAGTAACCTTCGTCTTTGAGTGCTGTCCCTGAGGGTGCTCCATTTTAGGCGACTTCAGAGCAGTGCCCTCCAGTGGAAGGAGAGGGCTTCAAAGTTGAAGTCGTGACAGATGACAGTACAGACAGTCTGAATGAGGTATCAGATGTTGCCTGTTGCTCTAATGCATAGTGCATTGTAAAGGTATGGGCTGAGGCCCAGATAGCAGCTCTACAAATGTCCATGATGGATACATTGTTCAGGAAAGCCGTGGAGGCTGATAGGGCTTTGGTGGAATGCATGCGAATCCCTTGGGGGGTTGGCGAGAGCACTGATGATAGCATAGTTTTTTGCTATCAGAGATCCACTTGGAGAGTCCTTGTTTAGATATGGCACTCCCTTTGGAACGTTCGATGATGGATACAAACAGTCTCGGTGATTTACGAAATGGCCTTGTTCTGTCTATGTAAAAGGCTAATGCCCTCCGTACATCCAGAGTATGAAGCATGGACTGTGTTCTATCTGTGTGGGGTTTGGGGTAGAATGCTGGTAGGTAAATGGTTTGGTTAAGGTGGAACACAGATTACTTTTGGTAAAAACTTGGGGTACGGTCTCCGGGATACTTTATCTTTAAAAAAGGCTGCGTATGGGGGATCTGCCATGAGGGTCCCCAGCTCTCCTACACATCTGGCAGATGTAATTGCCACAAGGAATGCCACTTTCACGGAAAGGTGTAGTGGCGAACATGTTGCCATGGGTTCAAATGGGGAACAGGTGAGGGCCTGAATGACCAGGGTGAGGCCCATGGTGTAGTAGGTTCGCGTACTTCTTGGTAGAAGTTGTTGAGTCCTTTGAGGAAACGTTTGGTTAGCAGCTGAGCAAAAAGAGAATATGAATTCACCTTGGGGTGAAAGGCTCTGATGGTGAATAGGTGAACTTTTATTGAACTCATGGAGAGGGCTGACCTTTTAAGCTCCAATAGCTAATCTAATAGTGAGGGTAAGGAGAGTGAGATGGATGCCATCTATTTTTGACGACACCATGCTTCAAATTGCCAACACTTGAACATATACGTATGACAGGTAGTTGCTCTATGACTATTTAATAATATGTTTTGTACTTCTTCCGAGCAGGTCATCTCAGATCCTGTGAGCCATGGAGGAGCTATGCTCTGAGATGGAGTTTTTGTAGGTCTGGATGCAGGACACAACTTGAGTCCTGGGACAGCAGATGAGGCTGAACTGGGAGTGTGATTGATGGATGCACAGCCATCCTGAGGAGGTAAGGATACCAGGGTTGGCTGTGTGGGGGCTATTAGGATTACCGTGTCCCCATCCTGCCTGATCTTGTGGGTCACTTGGGTCAGGAGAGGGATGGGAGGAAAGGCATATAGAAGGGGAGCGTTCTACTCGAGGAGGAATCCATCGCCTAAGGACTGTATGCCAAGACCTGCTCTGGAGCAAAAGCGAGGGCATTTGCTATTTTGTGCGGTTGCAAAGAGGTCTATTGTTGGGAACCCCCACTGTTGAAATATGTGCAGAAGTACTCTGCTATTGAGCGCCCACTCGTGGTCCTGAGAAAAATGCCTGCTTAAGGCATCCACTATGATGTTCTGGCATCTAGGTAGGAAAGACGCAGAGATGTGGATAGTGTGTCATACAGGCTATGTTTTCTGTAAGGATCTGAATGGTCTTGTTTTTGATGAGTGGTAGGAAGTGGGAGCAGGCATTGTGGATGGCTCGTAGTTCTAATACATTTATATGTAAAAGGGATTCTGCAGAAGACCAGCGGCCTTAGATAGAATGCGTATGCATGTGTGCCCCCCATCCCAAGAGAGAGACGTCTGTAGTGATGGTTAGTGTCGGCGTCTTCTGAAGGAAGGGCACCCTTGTACATATGTTGGCTGTTTGTGTCCATCAGAGTAGGGAGTCGTTTATTTTGTCCGGCATCATAAGACGCTTGTTTATGCTGAGTCTGCATGGGACATCATTCATTCAGAGCCGTCCTTGCAGGCAATTCATGTTTAATCTGGCATGTCTGATGACAAAGGTTGTGGCTGCCATGTGATCAAAAAGTTATAGGCAAGTCCTGGCTGATATCTGTGGACTGTTTCGTGCCATGGATATGAGGCTGGTGAGAGTGAGAAACCATTGCCTTGGTAGAGAGGCTACGGCCTCAGTAGAATTGAGATGGGCCACAATGAACTCCAACTCCTGCACTGGAGTTGGAGTGGATTTTTTGGTATTTATCTGGGATGCCCAATCTCATGAAGAGGGTTACCATCTGTTCAGTGGCTTGTATTGCTGCCTGCCATGTTGATGTTTTTAGCAGGCAATCATCCACATATGGGAATATCATAATTGCAGTTCTGCACAGGTATGCTGCAACCACAGCCAGTACCTTTGAAAAAACTCCAGGGGCAGTAGAGAGGCCGAAGGGAAGGACTTTGTATTGGAAGTGGTCCTGTCTGACAGTATAACAATGAGAGGGATGTATTGTTACATGAAAATACGCATCCCGGAGGTTAAGGGCCAAGAACCAATACCCTCTTTCTAGAGCTGGGATTACGGTGCCTAGCATGACCATCTTGACTCGTGTTTTGACAAACTTGTTGAGTTGTTGTAGGTAGAGTATTGGTCTCCATCCACCGACTTTTTCTTTATGAGAAAATAGTGGGAATAAAATCCTCTCCCTCTGGTTCTGTTGGAACAGGTTCTACTGCTCCTAGCTGAGGTGGCTTATCTCCTGGCACAGTAGAGACTCATAAGAGGGGTCCCTGAAGAGGGACGGGGAGGGAGGATGGGGTGGGGGGGAAGGGGATGGAGTAACCAATTTGTATGATTTCTAGCACCCATTTGTTGGATGTGCTGGCCTTCCAGATTGGATAAAATGGAACTAGATCTCTGAAGGGTTGAGAGAGAAATGGTGTCACCAGCACAGATATACCTGGGGTTCTCTTGTCCTTGACCAAGTCTTCAAATTTGTTGTCTGGAGGTTGATGGTTGGGATGCAACTACTGAAGAAGTAGACTGGCATCCCTCAGGGGCCTGAGACTCAAAGCACCATTGTTGCGAATACATGGTCTGGCGGTAGCGTTGGGGTACATCATTTCTCTGTTTTTTCTTGGGTTTGGGTGTATAGATTCCCAAGGATCAGAGTGTCGCTCGTGAATTCTTGAGCAAGTGGAGAGAGTCATCAGTCTTCGAAGAGTTTGGGACCCTCTAATGGCAAATCCCCAACTGTGGATTGCACCTCCTTAGGGAAGCTGGAGAGATGGAGCCATGAGGCCCTTCTCCTCGTGACAGCCATTGCCACTGATCTTGCAGCTGTGTCTGCAGAATCAAACGTGGCTTGCCGGGCTGCTTTGGAGATGACTTGTCCCTCTGATACAAGTGCTGTGAATTATTCTCTCGTCCTTGGAAATAAAAAAAATCAGTCTATTCAGACATTTTTGTGTAGTTAATGTAGTCAGATTTCGCCAGTAATGCCTCGTAGTTGGCTACGGAGAGGTGTAGTGTAGCCAAGGAATAAGCCTTGTGGCTGAAAAGATCAAGTCTTTTCCACTCTTTGTTGTGAGGTGTGGTTTTGGGCTGTTGTTGCCTACCATGTTCCTGGACTGCGTCCACCACTAGGGAATTGGACGCTGCATGTGAAAAGAGGAACTCTGCGTCCTTGGCTGGTACATAATATTTTTTTCGTCAGACCTCTTGTAGGTTGGAGGAGCAGTTGCAGGGGTCTGTAAAATGGTTTTGACAGGGCCCATCAGCGCATTGTTCACAGGTAGAGCAATTTTAAACAAAGCAGATTTATGCAAAGTGTCCCACTAGTTTGTGTTGTGTCCCTTGGACCTCCTCAAGGGAGATGCCCAGGGAGCTAGCCACCCTTTTAAATAGATCCTGGAATAGTCTGAAATCGTCCCCTATATTAGGGGGAGGAGGCATAACAGTGTCATCTGTGGATAGTGATGACAAAGGTGATGCCACTTCCAGGATCTGTGGTTCTTCCTCATGTTCCCCTAGTTCCCCTGCTGCCATCAAAGGTCCAGGCACCGAAGTTGCAGGTGACTGTTGTGTGTCGGATCTGGATGTGGCAGGCAGTCCCTGTTGTGTGAGGTATGCCACCCCTGGGTTCCAGTATGCCCATTGGGGTGGGGGAGGTATGGGAGGGACCCCCAGACATACCATTGAAAATACTTGGGATCAGTGTAATATGTCCCCTGAGGGGGTCCTGAGTTAGTCGGTTCATGGTAGAGAGGAGATTCATAGATACTAAGGTCAGAAGGGACCATTCTGATCATCTAGTCCGACCTCCTGCACAGTGCAGGCCACAGAATCTCACCCACCCACTCCTATGAAAAACCTCACCCATGTCTGAGCTATTGAAGTCCTTAAATCATGGTTCAAAGACTTGAAGAAGCAGAGAAGCCTCCCTCAAGTCAACCATGTCCCATGCTACAGAGGAAGGCGAAAAACCTCCAGGGCCTCTCCAATCTGCCCTGGAGGAAAATTCCTTCCTGACTCCAAATATGGCAATCAGCTAAACTCTGAGCATATGGGCAAGATTCACCAGCCAGATACTACAGAAAATTCTTTCCTGGGTAACTCAGATCCCATCCATCTAACATCCCATCTCAGGGGATTTGGCCTATTTACCCTGAATATTTAAAGATCACTTACTTACCAAAATCCCATTATCCCATCATACCATCTCCTCCATAAACTTATCAAGCAGAATCTTAAAACCAGATAGATCTTTTGCCCCCACTGCTTCCCTTGGAAGGTTATTCCAAAACTTCACTCCTCTGATGGTTAAAAACCTTCGTCTGATTTCAAGTCTAAACTTCCTGGTGGCCAGTTTATACCCATTTGTTCTTGTGTCCACATTGGTGCTGAGCTGAAATAATTCCTCTCCCTCTCCTGTATTTATCCCTCTGATATATTTATAGAGAGCAAGCATATCTCCCCTCAACCTTCTTTTAGTTAGGCTAAACAAGCCAAGCTCCTTAAGTCTCCTTTCATAAGACAAGTTTTCCATTCCTCGGATCATCCTAGTAGCCCTTCTCTGTACCTGCTCCAGTTTGAATTCATCCTTTTTAAACATGGGAGACCAGAACTGCACACAGTATTCTAGGTGAGGTCTCACCAGTGCCTTGTATAACGGTACTAAAACCTCCTTAGCCCTACTGGAAATGCCTCTCCTGATGAATCCCAAAACTGCATTAGCTTTTTTCACAGCCATATCACATTGGCAGCTCATAGTCATCCTATGATCAACCAATACTCCAAGGTCCTTCTCCTCTTCTGTTAGTTCTAATTGATGCGTCCCCAACTTATAACTAAAATTCTTGTTATTAATCCCTAAATGCATAACCTTACGCTTCTCACTATTAAATTTCATCCTATTACTATTACTCCAGTTTACAAGATCATCCAGATCCTCCTGTATAATATCCCGATCCTTCTCCGAATTGGCAATACCTCCCAGCTTTGTATCATCTGCAAACTTTATTAGCACACTCCCACTTTTTGTGCCAAGGTCAGTAATAAAAAGATTAAATAAGATTGGTCCCAAAACCGATCCCTGAGGAACTCCACTGGTAACCTCCCTCCAACCTGACAGTTCGCCTTTCAATAGGACCCGTTGCAGTCTCCCCTTTAACCAATTCCTTAATCCACCTTTTGATGTTCATATTGATCCCCATCTTCTCCAATTTAACTAATAATTCCCCATGTGGCACGGTATCAAATGCCTTACTGAAATCTAGGTAAATTAGATCCACTGCATTTCCTTTATCTAAAAAAATCTGTTACTTTTTCAAAAAAGGAGATCTACCTTTTGTAAAACCACGTTGTATTTTGTCCCATTTACCATTGACTTCAATGTCCTTAACTAATTTCTCCTCCAAAATTTTTTCCAGGACCTTGCATGCTACAGATGTCAAACTAACTGGCCTGTAGTTACCCGGATCACTTTTTTTTCCTTTCTTAAAAATAGGAACTATATCAGCAATTCTCCAGTCATTCGGTACTACTCCTGAGTTTACAGATTCATTAAAAATTCTTGATAATGGGCTTGCAATTTCAGGTGCCAATTCCTTTAATATTCTTGGATGAAGGTTATCTGGGCCCCCCGATTTAGTCCCATTAAGCTGCTTCAGTTTTGCTTCTACCTCAGATATGGTAATATCTACCTCTATATCCTCATTCCCATTTGTCATGCTACCATTATCCCCAAGATCCTCTTTAGCCTTATTAAAGACTGAGGCAAAGTATTTGTTTAGATATTGGGCCATGCCTAGATTATCTTTAACCTCCACTCCATCCTCAGTGTTAAGCAGCCCCACTTCTTTCTTAGTTTTCTTCTTATTTATATGGCTATAGAACCTTTTACTATTGGTTTTAATTCCCCCTTTGCAAGGTCCAACTCTACTCGACTTTTAGCCTGTCTCACTTTATCCCTACATGTTCTGACCTCAATTAGGTAGCTTTCCTTGCTGATCCCTCCCATCTTCCACTCCCTGTATGATTTCTGCTTCTTCTTAATCACCTCTCTGAGATGCTTGCTCATCCAGCTTGGTCTACAACTCCTTCCTATGAATTTTTTCCCCCTTTCTTGGGATACAGGCTTCCGATAGCTTCTGCAGTTTTGATTTAAAGTAATCCCAGGCCTCCTCTACCTTTAGATCCATAAGTTCTTCAGTCCAATCCACTTCCCTAACTAATTTCCTTAATTTTTGAAAGTCGGCCCTTTTGAAATCAAAAACTCTAGTTGCAGATTTATTTTTGTTAATCCTTCCATTTAATTTGAACTGAATTAGCTCATGATCACTTGAGCCAAGATTGTCCCCTACAACCATTTCTTCTATGAGGTCCTCGCTACTCACCAAAATTAAATCTAAAATGGCATCCCCTCTAGTCGGTTCAGCAACTACTTGATGAAGGAATGCATCAGCTACCGCATCTAGGAAAATCTGAGCCCTATTATTACTAGCATTGGTCCTCCAGTCTTTATCTGGGAAGTTAAAGTCTCCCATGATAACGCAGTCTCCATTAGTATTTACTTTAAAGACATTAAAAAGGGCTCTATCCATATCCAAATTAGATCCCGGAAGTCTATAGCACACCCCAAGCACTATCGTAGGAGAGGCTTTACTAGTTTTCTTCCCCAATGTAATTTTTGCCCAGATGGACTCTGTCTTATCCATTGCATCGCTTCTTATTTCTTTACATTCTACCTCATCATTGATATACAATGCTACTCCACCACCTTTACCTTTGTTTCTGTCTTTCCTAAACAGCACATACCCTTCAATACCTGTAGTCAAGTCATGACTACTATTCCACCATGTTTCTGTTATCCCTATAATATCTGGTTTCACTTCCTGCACCAGTAGCTCTAGTTCCTCCATTTTGTTACCTAGGATCCTCGCATTGGTGTACAAACATCTTAATTTTTGCTGTTTGGCCTCGCTCACATTTTGTACCCTATTAGGCACAGTCATTCTACAGCCAGTATAACCTATTAGACTAGTATCCACACAGCCCTTGCTCCTTATATACATTCTCCTACCCACGGCTGTATCCTTTCTTACTTCGTCTTCTTCCCTCTCAATGCTAAAATCTGGCGTGGAGATTTCCTGGACATCTCCCATCCATCTCCCCCTAATTCCTAGTTTAAAGCTCTCTATCAGTTGTGCCAGCCTTGATCCTAGAAGTCTATTTCCTTCCCTACTCAGATGAAGTCCATCCCGAGAGAACTGTCCTCTGTCCATGAATGCCTCCCAGTGGCCATACATCCCAAAGCCCTCCTTATAGCACCACTGCCTAAGCCATCTGTTGACAGTCAATCTTGTCACACCTTTGTTGCCCTTCTCTAGGAACAGGAAGGATCCCGCTAAAGATCACCTGAGCCTCAATTTCCTTAAGCGTCTTCCCCAGCCTAGCATAGTCTCCCTTAATACTTTCCAGCGAGAATCTAGCTGTATCATTTGTTCCCACATGAAGGATAATTAGGGGATTCTTTCCCGCTCCCTTTAGGATCCTTTTCAACCTCAGGTCTACATCCCATATCTTAGCACCCGGAAGACAGCACACCCTTCTATTCTTTGGATCAGCTCTAGTTACAGGTCTATCTATTCTTCTCAATAAAGAGTCCCCGATCACATAGACCTGCCTTTTCCTGGTGATGGTGCTATTCTCCAGTCTCTCCCCGTTCCCTCTGGCTGCAAGTTCTTTCCATTCTTATTTTCCCTTATAATCTTCTTCAACCTATCCTGTATCCTCCTGGGGCTCATATTTGGTGTAATCTCCCTCGACTCTTCCGCTTTTCCTATAGGACTAGCCTCTCTTCTCTTCTTCCTTACCCTTCCACCTTCAACAAGTACCTGCTGAGCCCCTTCTTCATTTTCCAACTCTGCAAACCTATTCCTAAGCTCTATTTCTCCTTCACTAGCCCGTCTTTTCCTCTGCCTGGTTCTTTTAGTCACATGTTTCCACTGACCACTTTCCTCACCCAGTCTCCCCTCAAAATTCCCCAGCCCTGCTTCCATCCATGAGTCTGAGCTTTTCCCTTCAGATACCTCGTATCTTTGCTCCATCATCTGCTCAAACCCCTTCCTAAACTCAATGAGACTTTCCACCTGCATCTCCAAAACTCGGATCTTTTCCTCCATAAGCTCTATCAGACGGCATTTCATGCAGAAAAAACTCTTACCGGTTCCCCCCTCCAGGATCATGTACATACCACAGCTTCCACATCCAGTCATCCTCAATGTGTCTTCCACTACAGGAGTCACTCCCACAGCTGCCTCTGTATCTGTCATTGCCTTCCCACCTAAATCCTGTTAATCTGGGAACCACCCCCCCAGCAAAAGCAAACCCCAAACAAGCACCACAATACAAACTCCCCTTTCAAACTCCCACTCAAACTCCCCTGTTTAGAGCTCTGTTTGCTAGCTCCTGTGCCACTGCAGCTGTCTGTGCCGCTGCCTGACTACCTTTATAGGACCCCTAGTCAGAAGCCCCACCCCCTAAGCTGGGCTCAGCTGCTCTCCCAGCACAAAGCCCCACCCCCTTTTCAGGCTCAGCTGCTCTCCCAGCACAAAGCCCCTACACACACACAAATACTAAAAATACAAAACCAGTGGAGGGAGATCTCCTTCTCCTCACTCTCCTCCTCTTCCTCACTCGAATAGGGAGGAGAGGATTGTATTGGAGAAATGAAAAGACTCTGTGCCAAGTATGACATGTTTGCGTCTGTGCCGATGATAGTGGAGTCGGGGCAGAGCCAACTAAGAGATCCTTTTGTCTGAGAAACTGCTGTGATGTCTATTTGATTGGCCCCTGATGCTGTGTCATTGTTGGTGCCGGGAGCTGCCGTGTATAAGCTGGCACCAAAGGCTGCGCTGCTGTGTGCACTGAGCGTGCCTTTAAAGGAGCCGCTGTCTGTCCCAGTTCCGCACCACTGTGTGTGGGTCGCAGCTTTGGTATTGGCCGTGCCAAGGCATGGGGTTTAGATTTCCCCTTAGTGCCTCTGTCGGAGCCGGCTCTTTTATAGTCCCTGGCTCTAGCGGTACCGGGTGATCTCGCTGTATTGGCTACCGGTGCTGACAGTGCAGTCGGTGCCAGTGCTGAGTGTCCACTCGCGGAATGGAACTTCTAATCCGATTCCTGCATTGGGAACATAGATGCCTGCCTTTTTGGCAGGTTGTTCAGACTCATGGTGGAAGAGGGACCAGGTCAGAAGCCGTGGTCAGCAAAGTTTGACCCAGAGGGGTCCAGGCTCAGATGCAGGTCTGAGAGTCTTCTCCATAAGGAGGACCTTTATCTACAAATCTCTAGCTCTTCTTGTCCTGGAAGTGAGCTTGAGGCAGTGCTGGCACTTCCGAGTTGTGTGTGTTTCGCCTAGGTAGCAAACACACTGATCATGGCCGTCTGAGACGGGTATAGCAAGCTTGCATTTGAGACAGCGTTTAAAGCCCCAGAAACCAGGCATTCCTGCCAGGGGGGGCTTTTGCCCTCAGAGTGAAAAGGAAAAAGAAGCTAAAACAATGTAAATAGCTGATAATGAGGAAACTAAGTAACTAACTGTTAAACTAATTAACTACTAAGTAGCAAGGCACTGCTGATTGCTCCCACTCATACCTGTAGGCGGTAGAGAAGGACCTGAGGGGGGGGTTGGTCGCACAGCTTCAGTTAACTGCCTGAAGCAGCATGAGCTACCAAAAGTCTCCTAGTCCAAGCGCCGGAGTGCACAAACATCTAAAATGGAGCATCCACAGGGACAGCACTTGAAGAAACTTGGCTACGTCTACACTACAAATTACTTCAGCATAAGTTACATTGCTCAGGGATGTGAATAATCCACACCCTTGGGCAACAAAAGTTACACTGACCTAGGTGCCAGAGTGGACAGTGCCATGGCAGCAAGAGAGCTTCTCTTGCTGAAAGAAAAGGAGTACTTGTGGCACCTTAGAGACTAACAAATTTATTAGAGCATAAGCTTTCGTGAGCTACAGCTCACTTCATCGGATGCATTTGGTGGAAAAAACAGAGGAGAGATTTATATACACACACACAGAGAACATGAAACAATGGGTTTATCATACACACTGTAAGGAGAGTGATCACTTAAGATAAGCCATCACCAACAGCAGGGGGGGGAAGGAGGAAAACCTTTCATGGTGACAAGCAGGTAGGCTAATTCCAGCAGTTAACAAGAATATCAGAGGAACAGTGGGGGGTGGGGTGGGAGGGAGAAATACCATGGGGAAATAGTTTTACTTTGTGTAATGACTCATCCATTCCCAGTCTCTATTCAAGCCTAAGTTAATTGTATCCAGTTTGCAAATTAATTCCAATTCAGCAGTCTCTCGTTGGAGTCTGTTTTTGAAGCTTTTTTGTTGAAGGATAGCCACTCTTAGGTCTGTGATCGAGTGACCAGAGAGATTGAAGTGTTCTCCAACTGGTTTTTGAATGTTATAATTCTTGACGTCTGATTTGTGTCCATTCATTCTTTTACGTAGAGACTGTCCAGTTTGGCCAATGTACATGGCAGAGGGGCATTGCTGGCACATGATGGCATATATCACATTGGTAGATGCACAGGTGAACGAGCCTCTGATGGTGTGGCTGATGTGATTAGGCCCTATGATGGTATCCCCTGAATAGATATGTGGACAGAGTTGGCAACGGGCTTTGTTGCAAGGATAGGTTCCTGGGTTAGTGGTTCTGTTGTGTGGTGTGTGGTTGCTGGTGAGTATTTGCTTCAGATTGGGGGGCTGTCTGTAAGCAAGGACTGGTCTGTCTCCCAAGATCTGAGAGAGCGATGGCTCGTCCTTCAGGATAGGTTGTAGATCCTTGATGATGCGTTGGAGGGGTTTTAGTTGGGGGCTGAAGGTGATGGCTAGCGGCGTTCTGTTGTTTTCTTTGTTGGGCCTGTCCTGTAGTAGGTGACTTCTGGGTACTCTTCTGGCTCTGTCAATCTGTTTCTTCACTTCAGCAGGTGGGTACTGTAGTTGTAGGAATGCATGATAGAGATCTTGTAGGTGTTTGTCTCTGTCTGAGGGGTTGGAGCAAATGCGGTTATATCGTAGCGCTTGGCTGTAGACATAGCTACTGCCACTCGAGGGGACTGGAATTAGTAAACTGATGGGGGAGCTCTCTCGTCAGCTTATAGCATCTTTACCAGAAATGCTACATTGGTGCAGCTGAGCCACTGTAGCTGCTGTAGTATAGACTACGCCTGTGGGAATTCTGTGCCAAAAAATTAAAAATTCTGTGCACGATATTTTAAACTTCTGCATATCTTATTCATCAAAGTAACAATATCATCATGCTGGTTTCAATTATTTGGTAATTTATTTAAATGACAATACAATGGATGGAGAATGGGAGTGGGGAGCATTCGAGGAAATCCCCAAAACTTCTTTGTCTAATAGTAATGTAGCTAGGTTTGACTCTATTTCTAGTTATTAGTCAACAAATATATGCAGTTTTACATCACAGGCAACTGAAGAGCAAGTAAGGGCCAGGGAATCAAACTCAAATTTATATTGGCTACTAGCCATCTCTAGAAAGCTCCGTAGCAAACAGTTCCTGGAGCATATTTTGATAGGAAATGTTTTCAGTCCAAAAAGTTAGACCAGTTCTAATCACTAAAACACCATAAAAACAACGAGGAGTCCAGTGGCACCTTAAAGATTAACAGATTTATTTGGGCATAAGCTTTTGTCCACCCGACTCCTCGTTGTTTTTGGGGATACAGACTAACACAGCTAACCCTCTAACACCATAAAGCATTTTTAAGCCACACTGTCCTTTAAAATAAGACTCCGTCACATCACTCTGGAAATGTAAAGGAGCCTTAAAACTTTTACATCTGTTTTATACTCCAGGGGGATTCACAAAGACAATGGGAACAATTCACTAAGCCGGCAGGCTGCTACATTCTGCTCTGCCCCGCCTACCTCTTCAGAAACAACCCAAAGCCCTGCCCCCAAAGCCAAGAGTGCCACAATAGCATGCAAGAGAAACAGTGTCTCTCTCTCTCTCTCTCTCTCACACACGCAAGACTGCCCAGTCCCTGTCCCCACACAGCGATGATTTACATCTCTACTGGCTGCTCCAGGCGCCCAAACCAACCTGCCTGACCTGTTAGGGAGGGGTGCATGACAACTCGAAGCTTCCCTTTGTTTCCCCATCAGAAGTCATTTTTCTGCAAGAAAGCAAAGAAATCTGCAGGTGACATGAATTCTGCGCACGTGCAGTGACAGAAAATTCCCCCAGGAGTAACAGACATAGACAATGTCTATTATAAATAATGTCAAAACAGCTTAGGCTATGTGAAAGAAAGTGAGGATACTTAGTGTGGTGAAAGGAACCATCAAAATCAGATCACAAACCTCAGTCCTTGGGTAAACAAAACAGAGTATCACATAGGAATCTGTCCTTCCAAAACCAGGAACAGATTATATGGAATGAGATGAATAGAAGCAAACATGATATACAGAAAGTGCATAGAACCAATGAAGAGTTTAAAGGGGATTCTAGAGAATAGGAATTTTGTAATTTGAACTTGTTTACTTTGCTTTTAGGACAGACTGAGGATCCCATATGTTGACTCTGCATTCCTTTTAGCTCTTTTAGAATGTGTCTGCTACTGACGGTTAGTCCAGCCTATCATTTCACCATACCTTGCCTTGGTTTTTACCAGCAAGGCAGTAGACCTATTTAATCTATCCCATTGCCCTATCTGTACTAGGAAACTATCCAAATAGAAGGGATCTACAAGAAAAAACAAACATGAATTTCTCTCCTCAGGTTCTTCCATGGGTGCAACAGATTGGCCTCACCTATCCTGCCATATTACTGGGCCTGCAAGTAGTTCTGCACAGGGCAATATAGTATGGTGAAGTAGCTCAAGAGAGCTAGAGTTGGAACTCCAGTAAAGCACATTATAGTCTCTGGGAACCAGTCTGCCATGCCAGCGGACAATCCAAATGGCTGTGATTCTATAGTAGAGAAGTCAGTTTAAAGAGAAAAGGGCTCCAAATGTGTCTCATTCCTGTATACCCACTTATCCCGTATACAGTGCATGTTAGAGCAAGGAACTCTTCCCTAAATGCAAATACTTCTGTCCAGTAACCCATTCTTCTTGAAGTCATGGATGGCTATAAATTCCTGCATACCTCTGACCATTCAAGGAGGTCATTAACTAAGTCACCAGCAAACAGCTGTAAAAGTTTTCCATCCCTCTCAAAGACCTTTCAAGTCCTGAGATAAGAATACATCTAATGTGCTAATGAAGAGTCAAAAGGGGACCCACTGAATACCAACATTTTTACATTGCAGCCTCTTCCCCCTTGGAGCAAGACAAGCAAGAGTTTTACCTAAAATGTTCATGCTTCCCACAACAGGAGTCAAATTTCTTATGAAAAATACAAGCCAATTCCCCACAGAAGTTTGGGTTAAAAAAAAAGAAAGAAAGAAAAAAAACCCAACCATTCATATCATATATAAGGCTGCGAGTTTGTCATGGATTCAGTGACTTTCTGTGACCTCTGACTTCTGCAGTGGCCACTGCACCTGTTTCAGGCAGCCCCTGCGCCAGTCGTGCCAGCTGCTGCTGGGGCAGTCTCAGGCCACTGCCCCACAGCAGCAGTGTGGGTGAGGGTAGAGGGTTGGGGCACGGGGCGGGCTTAGGCTGGCTCTGGGCGATGCTTACCTGGGGAGCTCCTTGAAAGCAGTGACTTCCCCCCTTACTCAGCTCCTAGGCAGAGGTGTGTCCAGGCAGCTCTGTGCACTGCTGGCGCCTGTAGGCGCCACCCCCGCAGATCACATTCGCCACAGTTCCCAGCGAATGGGAGCTGCGAAGCTTTCATTCTGGGCTGAGGCAGCACGTAGAGCTGCCTGGCCATACCTCCGCCTAGAAGCTGAGAGAGGGGGAGGTCGCCGCTTCTAGGGAGCCCTACGGGTAAGTGCCGCCCAGAGCCTGCTTCACCAATCCTGTGCCTAACCCCTGCCTCCTCCCACACCCAAACTCTGCTGCTGGGGGAGAGGGGACAAAGAGCCAGGTAGGGAGCCTGCTGGCCCCTCCAATCCTCTCTCCCCCTCCAGCCCCAGCAGGGATCCCAGGCTGCTGCCCCCCCCCCAAGTTTTAGTCAGGGGTATATAGTAAAAATCATGGTCAGGTCATGGGCCGTGAATTTTTGTTTACTGCCTGTGACCTGTCCGTTACTTACTAAAAATACCCGTGACTAAAACGTAGCCTTAATTATATATAATCAAATGTTTCAAATATAGTTATGGTTATGTAGGAAATGGTTAACTCATTGAGAACATTTCTGCATGTACATAATTAAAAAGTTAATAGGAAAAAAAAAAGGACCCGCAACCAAATGCATATCTTACTGCCATGTTTTTACTGCTGCAATATTTTTACAGTATCACCGTTCAAAAGACCAAATATAAAAAAAAGTATATGGAAAATCCTAGTTCACCGCAGGCATTTTCCTGTGTTTTCCAAAGTAATTCCACCTCCTTAGTCTAGGCCATTGTCAGTCCTAAAAGATTTTAGTTCTAACATATCAAGATGGTACTTCCAATGCCTTTGAGGGGCAAAAGTTACAATACCACTGAGCTCCTTGCTCCCAGCAATCACCTCTCTTGGGTGGACACAGTGCCTCTCTCCCTCCTGTCAAAGGGTTTTAAGGTTTCTCAGCTCCCTGTATTATACTGTAATATCCACAACAAGCCAGTCTGCCTAAAGGCTAGCATCTGTGCTTTGCTTTCTCTCCAAGGTCTATGAATAGTGTATTAGCAACAGTTACACATTATCACACAGCTCTTTCTAAGCTCCAAACCATTTTTAAGGCAAAAACATTAGTAGAAAACATAAAAACAATAAAAGTTCCTACACACATGCTAAAAGCTCAGAGGTCTTATGGGGCTCTGGTAGGTCAAAGTCTTTCCAAACCTTCCAGAAGGGCTGGGGTCCTTGGACAGAAGGTCTTGTCCACTTGCTAGATCAGAAAGAAGATCCTGAGTCAGTTTAACACTGCCCTTTCATGCCCAAAGCCCTTTCTTTGTTTTCCTAATGTCTAGAAACCCAATTTGAACAACCGTACGTGAACCTGTACTGGGAGTGGTAACTCTCTGGAAGTGTTTACAATATGAGGGATTCATTTTAATCACCCGCACTGTTTTAGTTCCTAAACTGTGGTAAACCCTCCCCCACGGAGTAGAACACGAGCATACATACAACCCCTAGCCCACAGTAGTACATAAGCTTAATACAATATGTTCCCCAAAGATCCTTCATACAGTTGCAATATCTCTCAAAATACACCTCAGCCTTAATCCACTCTTTATGTCATTGAATATGCCTCCAGAACTCCAAGCATCTCACACAAGTGAGTACAGCATCAATGTGGATGCAACAACTTTTACAGTTTTTCAGGTACTCAGACTTGGTGCTGATCACTCAAGTTAACTCTACATAACCTCAGAGACTCCTATTTCTCATGAGTAGCTTCTATTAAGGATTAAGCCACAAATAGCTAAAAGGTTCATTCCTCCACCTCTATAGTCTTCTGCTTTCAATATTAATAAAATTTTTGGTATTTGCTTTCACGTTTTTAACACTGCACCCGACATTCTTCACAGTAATATTATTATATGATGACAATTAATGTATTTTATGCAAGACAGGTCATGTGAGATCATTTATTGAATATGATTATCCTATTTGTATGCATGTATCATTTCTGTATCTTAAGATAGGAATATTGACTATGTATCTGTATCACGAATGTGTTTACACTTGGGGAACGCCCACTAGGCAGAATGCACTCAGTCTAGATGGCTGGCTGGGAAGGGTCCATTCAGGTTGATGAGCCATTAGGAGAAAACAATAGGCCTTAGAAGAAGTTTATCTCACACCACAGAGTCTTCCTGAGGAGGCTACAAATGGCCTCTAAGCAACGGCTGCTGTGGCACTAGAGGGACATGTAATCAGTGCCACCTGGTACTGGACTCCACCTTGGAATACAAGTGTTTTTCCACTGACTGGAGTGGGAACCAAGCTTTGAGACAAAGAGCTCCCACCATATGCAAAAGGCAGGGGGTGACATCATTGTGGTTCTTCACCATCTCCTCACCCAAAGAGGCTCCTGGAAACACCAAAGGAAAAAAACTGAACAGAGAGGAAGTGCTGGACCCAGGCTAAAGGGATTTTTAGCTTGTGAAAGAAACACCTGGGGTTTTTAAGCTGTAAGAAGTGTAGATGGCCCTTAAGAATCTCTGCAGCCTGCTTGAATCATCATTTAGGATGAGAATTTGCTACTCGTATCCAATCTCTTTAGTATATTAAGCTTAGTTTGCATGTTTTGTTTGTTTGTTAGGTAATCTGCTTTGATCTGTTTGCTATCCTTATAATCACTTAAAACCTATCTTTTGTAGTTAACTTATTTTTGCTTTGTCTAAAACCAGTGTGTGGGAGGCATAACTTGGGGCAGAAAGCTGTTGCATATCCTTCTCCACACTAAGGGAGGGGGTGAATTTCATGAGCTGACGCTGTAGAGACCTCTGTACAGCGCAAGACAGTATAATTTTGGGTTTACATGCCAGAGTGGGGTGCCACTTGGTTAATTGGGCAGTTCCTTAACTATAGCCTCTGCATACAGAGCGGATCACAGCTCTGTATGTACTGCAGCTGGGTGTGTCCCTACCTGTATGTGTGCTGGAGCCACAGAGAGGGCTTGACAGGCTGGGTACAGCAGTACAGTGTAAAGCTGGGGTGGGCAAACTACAGCCTCGGGGCCACATCCAGCCCTTCAGAAGTTTGAATCTGGCCCTTGAGCTCCAGCCGGGGAGCAGAGTCCGGGGCTTGCCCCGCTCCGCACATGCTGTGGCTCCTCGCAGCTCCCAGAAACAGCGGCATGTCCTTCCTCCGGCTCCTACACCTAGAGACAGCCTGGGGGTTTCACGCTCTGTCCCTGCAGCTCCCATTGGCTGGGAAACCATGGCCAATGGGAGCTGCAGGGGCGACGCCTGCAGACAGGACAGCACGCAGAGCTGCCTGGCCACACCTCCGTGTAGGAGCTGGAGGGTGACATGCCGCTGCTTCCGGGAGCTGCTTGAGGTAAGTGCCGCCCAGAGCCTGCACCCCTGACCCCCTCCTGCACCCCAACCCCGTCCTAGCCCTGATCCCCCTCCTCCCTTCTAAGCTCCTCGGTTCCATCCCCAAGCACCTTCCCACACCCCAACCCCCTGCCTAGAGCCCCCTCCCACACCACAATCCCCTGCCTAGAGCCCCCTCCCACACCTTGAACTCCTCATTTCTGGCCCCACTCCAGAGCGCTCACACCCTCCTGCACCCAAACCCCCAATTTCATGAGCATTCATGGCCCACCATACAATTTCCATACCCAGATGTGGCCCTCGGGACAAAAAGTTTGCCCATCCTTGTTGTAAAGGGAGCCTATGCTAGTGGGTCAGGAGGGCTCAGTGGCACCTCAGGGGGAACCCATCACAACTGTCACTTCACATCTCCAGTTTCTCTTGAACAAAAGCTATGAAGAGAAAAACTGCCAGTGGAACTGTGACATTCTGAAAGTCTTCACAAAACCTTTATGCCTTTAGTGAAGGCCTCACCATATCTTTTCTCTCTCTTATAGCAACTGCATCAGCTAGGAAAGTAAATGAGTTGGGAGCTCTGCCAAATAAAATAAAAAATCTTTTTCCTCAAGAAAAGAAAATATGCAGTCCAGGCCCTGAGTTTGTGCAATCAAAAAAGAACAAAATTCCAATTAAACAAATCTATTTCTCTGCCTGAAGTGTTTGCCTGTTATACCTTTTATTCTAATAATCTACAGTAATTTTATTAATGTTTTCTACTATATGTATTTTCAGTTCTCCTTAGGGGAAGCATGCAGCGCTACAGCAGACCAGAAGAGGGAATCTGAACTCACTGGAGGAAGGATGGATGCAGGGCATTAGCCTAAATTGCTTCCACTGTAGGGAAATGACCAAGTCTAACTCCCAAATAGTCTCCAGATCAGGGGATGCCCTCTATTTTGAATAAATGTTACAAATAAGGAAACTAAACTTCTCTTTCATCTTCCAGGTGGATCTTTGTTCAGTACTGAAGATCAAATGAAAACACTGAACTTATTCTATGAATAAAAGTGACTTCTACAGTGCTGTCAATCCGACATTTTACACAAGCACAGGACTGACTTTAAACCGAGAACAAAATCTATCCTACTGAGCTGAAATGCATAAAAGCCACCAAGAAAGCGGCAAGAATAAAAATAAAAGCAAAACAGAAACCATTTGAGGGCTTACGTCATATCCATATAAGAACTTCTGGAAAGACTAGTTACAGTAAAAATGAAATCAACATGCAGATTTTCCTCTTTCACTAATGTATGCACATTACAATATTGTGTCTTGGTTTCACAGACATTCAGAACTACATTATAATTAAGTTTCATTTAACAGAAAAAGTTGTCCACTTCTACATTTGAAGAACTATGCACAAATAATCATCTTTAGGAAGGGAAAGAAACTAACCAGTGCTTTAAATTCATTGGTTTACTATATTTACCAAGATTTGTTAAAAGCCAACTAAATATGTAGACAGGGCAATCTTGTTTTCACAATGTAGGCAATAAGCTAGTTATTCCAGAAAGACAAGAACAGAAGGCTTTTTATTTAGTTATATATAAAAAAATTCACCTTCAAATCAAAAAGATTTCAGACTTGCCTATGTACACTGAGATTTGCTAGACTGCAATCTCTACACGCCAGTTTACCTACAGTACCCAAGATACAGAGGATTAAAATGCCAATGCTTATAGCTTGCTCTACTTCTAGACTAGCTGAACATCTGATAAACCTGATAATGGTCCCATTCAGCACTCAAATGCCTAAAAAAGCCAGGGAAATTGTTTGGAATTACTGGGAAAAGTTCAGTGGTTAAAAAAAACAACAACAAAAAACCCAAGTCATTTTGAAGCAGCTAAAAGGGCAATACAACTTTCTATTCTATTGTTATTTGGAAAAAAAATAGTATATAAAAAAAGTTTGAGTATTCAGAAAGTGCCAGAACTAGTGCAGTAGTTACACAAACGGATGCATAGTTTTATAATCAACTAAGTTCTTATGCACTAGCATTTTAGCCAATTTTACAATCCATGCAGTGCCCTGGTATAGTAATTGTTGTGTCGGCATTTCTATTTTTGGACTCTTATTTTCAGGGGTGCCCTTCCATCAATAATAATTTTAGGGAGGAAACTTGATATTCTTTGTCACCACTTCACCATCTCAGCATTCGCTCACCACCTTTAAAAGTAAAGGTGTTCCCCCCCTTTCCCCCCCACCAAGTGAATATAAAGGTCTCCTCCAAGTTACAGGCTCAGTACATTTTGTGAAGATATAAACAATAAAAAATAATGAAATTGTATACCTATTCACCACTTAATAGAACTGAACAAAAATACTAGTAAAATAATTCCACCTACAAATCTTTAAGGCTTTTATCAATGCATTACTTTACAAATATACAGTAATACTGAACTGTATTTCAGAGTTTCAAAAATTATGTGCAATAAAGAGAAGTTTAAGGTGACAGGAGTATTTCAAAAAGAAAAAGCTTTAAATGCTTCACCAGCAAATACCAAATAGTTTTGCCACAGTTCCCAAGGTTATCTGGCAGACATCCAACCAAAACAAAGCACAGTTGGGGAGCCTTAGTTACAGTTCAATTACATAGGACACTTAATTGGCAGTGCAGCTTTTACAATGCAATGAAAAACTTTAAAACTCATTTTGTTTACTATTGATCTTTCCATTTTTGTTAGGAATAGAAATATCTAAATTCTATTTTAACAGATTTTCCTGAGATGCAGGCAATGTCTTCCAATAAGGAAAAAAAAATTAAAATAAAATTATTTTGTAAACTGACAGTAAACAGGATAAAGCTAAATGTTGGGTCAGAAGCAACAACCTAACACAAGTGATGCACAGACACAGAGGAGTCTTTAACGTAGAAAGAGATAATATTTACCATAGGATTCAGATATCCAAAAGACATATCACAAAATATTTGTAAAAAAATAACATTAAGTAGAAAAAGTCTACTACACTATCTTAAATAAATTCCATTTAACAATGGAAAATATTCAGCCCTCTTACTTTTTTCAAGGCAGGGTCATAAAGAGAAAGGGAAAAAAGTCACTGGAATATTTACAAGTCCTATGTTCACACATCTGAGTCAAAGTCTTACCACGTTTTCCATTTCTGCTTCAAAAGCTATTAAATGAATTAAATATTTATTTCTGTATTCTTTCTCCCCCCTCTATCTTTGTATGTTACTTTCAGCTTCACTAGATGCTAAATTGCCTTTACCTTAAGTGACTATTTTAGAGTAGATGTTTCTAGCTTCTTGTCTGGTAAAAAATGTTTGTTACTTAAAGGTTAATCTCACTTTCAGAGAACTTCCTCATTGCTCAAGACTTCTCCCCCACATTAATTCAAACAGTATATCAGGATAATGTGCCCGGAAGTTCCTCCAGATTTATTTCTCTCAGGTCAAATAGTTAAGTGTTTTCATTTGAAAAGTGTGTGTAACAAACTGTACAAAGGGAATTGAGCAAGTTGTGTGAAGAGAAAGGGTCAAGGAGGGTAACCAAAAAATGAGCACCAAGGGAAATGAGTTGCATAGGGCCTTCCTCTTCCCCCATCAGTTAGGAGGCAGAAACTAGCAAGGAAAATCCAGATTAAAGGGCAAGACGGACAATACCTTGGGCAGAGAATTAGGAGCACTTATCCAGGTGGAAAACTAAAACAGAAAAGAAACAGGACAGGGCAGCAACAATGCCAACAAGAAAATCTACTTTCCAGAACCAAAGCTGAAGAGATACTGTGATAGCAGGTTCAAAAGAAGGCAAAACCTGAACAAGCAGTTAAAGACACATGAGGTAACTGAAGACAGAAGGTATACAAGATGGACAGCAACTTTGACTAAGGAAGACTGGAAGGTGACCTTCCAGAGAAAGGCCATATTTGAGGCCCTTCAGCATTGCTAAAGTTACTTCCTACATCTAAAGAGACCTGGAGAATAACTTTGTCCAAGCCAACTAAAGCATTCCAGTCTCTGAAACACAGGATTCCCTAGCCCTACCCTAAGACCAAAAAACCATCAAACAACCACCTACAGCACATGATTCTTGGAGATACCTTGATTTCTAGAAGTTAGCAAGGAGAATCCTGTCTGACAAAGCCCATGCCTTGGAGCAGATCTCATGAACCAATCTTAGAGTTTGAGCTGTCCAAGGTCTAAGTGCTGAATAGATATTTGGACTAGGATGTTCAAACTTTTTTCTTGCTGTTTTTATAAAGGAGACCGTGTGTGAGTGAGAGAGAGAGAGAGAGAGAGAGAGAGAACCTGACACTATTTCGCCTATAGAAAGCAAAGGAAGATAAAGTGATTGTTATTTCTATTTTTAAATGCTTGCTTTAAATGCTCTCAGATTCTACGGTGAAGATATAAGTAGACAGGTTAAATACATAATTTATATCTTGTGCAGCCAGGCCATGATCAGGCATCTTTGGTTTTTATTTTTACTCTCTGGAGAAGTAGTCAGTATATATAGCCAAGAAGAATGTGGATGGCCTCTGTTAGGGCACTGTTAGGAGGAAGATCTTATCAAAAATAGTCAGATTTTGGCAATTCCTGGGAGTTTCAGAATTTCTGGCATAAAATGAACCCTTGCAAGAGAAGAAGCCTGAAACGTTCACACATAAAGACACAAAAATAACTCCCTTCCCCCGAGTGAATTTTAAAAATGGAGAAAAATGACCAAGAACATCTCCTACTAGGTCCAAGTTTGGCCAGACAACCTTAACTATAATTTGACTGATCTTTGAAAAGAAATGTGTTCTAGATAGTCATGTCATGCATTTCAAGTTTTAAAAAAGCTGCATCTGGCTTTACTACGGATACTGGAAAAAGCAGCTTCAAGTTTACCAACTAACAAAAAGAGTTGTCTGGTTCTACTATATATAGGATGGTCTATTTTTTAAAAAGACTGCCTTATTGATCCATCCTGTTTTGAATGTAGCATGGAAGACAGCACTGCTGGGACATGCAACAGCAACTGAGACAAATCCGATATTGAGACACACAAACTGCCTTAAAACAATGCAGCCTGCTTCATTCCCACCAGAGCCCTTCCTCAATAGAAACAGCCATCAAACTGGGCTTACGGAGATCCAGAAAGCTTTCTGTTGTATATTAAATGCTCTGAAAACCGAGAGATAAGCATCCCAAAAGGCACAGCTTCTCCTTTAAAACAGATCACAATGCTATATATTACAACTAAATTGCTATTAGCTTATTTAGGCCCGGTCTAAACTGGCAAGTTTCCGTGCAGTAAAGCAGCTTTCTGTGTTGTAGCTCCCGAGGTGTACACGCTGCCAAGCCACTTAATACACAGAAACTACGCAGTTGCAGCGCTTTTAAAAAAAACCACCCCAAACGAGAGGCATACAGCTTTCTGCACTGTGGCTACGGTGTTGCAGTGCCAGTGTAGACACCCTGGTCAATTACAGTGCTGCGACTGGCCTCTGGTAGGTGTCCCACAATGCCTGTTCTTACCTTTTGGTCATCTAGTTGAACTCTAATTCCCAGCCCTCCGGCAGGGTGGATAAAAATCAATGACTTCTAAAAAAGTCAAAAAAAAAATCTGATTTTTATTTAAATCAGATTTTTTTGATAAAATGCTTTTTGAGGAAAATACCTATCTAAAGATAAAGATACTTTATAGCTCGATGATATCTCATCATGGAATAGGGATTATAAATTCTAATTCTATAGTATGAGACAATATATTCATGTAATGTTTAAGAAAAATTTTGTAAATGAGTTCCAATAGTTCATGGATTAGGGATCCAATCTTATGGGATTCCAGGGGCTTCTGTATAGATTGTTTAGGTTAATCTTTCTATCTACTCAACGGGACTCAGCATCTTCTAGACTGAGCACCATCAGAGAGGCTTAGTTTTACAGTTCTCAAACTGTGGATTTGTGTCTACAGAGATAACATGCTTGCTAACAGCAAAAATATTTTTAAATAAATATATATTATATTAAATGTAATATACAATATATAATAAAGGTGAGAAACAACAGACCTCAATCCTATTGTCCCTCTGTAAATTTGTGTACCCAGAGTCAATCCCTTATCTCTCTAAAAGTGCAAAGTTTCAAAAAGCTCAATGAATACAAAACGGTTGGGGGTGGAATAGATCTCGACAAGGAGAAGAAGTCTGGAAATAAATGTGAGAAGGGAGGGACAAGCAATAGAAACAAAAGTGAAACTGTTTAAGCAGCATATTCCAGAAGTCTTGAGGTCTTTGAGTGTAGTCCTTCATTGATTAGAGATCTACCATACCATTCTTTCACTAGAAGGGAAAACCTATAATGGCAACAGGCCATAAAGGAGACCCAGTTTGGGAATATTTTAATGAAGTTCTTCTGCCTGTGTGTAAGACAGGCATGCGTGCAAAATGCAAACAGTGCAACAAAGAAATGCAAGGCCTGGTTGCCTAAATAAAACATCATCATGAGAAGTGTTCCTTCTCAGGAGGAAACTGCATTGAAAATGATGAAAGGAACATGTCTGAACATGCAGGATCTTCAGGTTGGTAAACTTTTTTATTTCATCCTTGGACTACCTGTATTCCTTCTGGACTATTCTTGAATTTTCATGTTTGAGCAAAAAAATATAGTTGTTATTCTATGGTACTATTATTTTAGATGCAGTTGTGATAAAAAAATAAGTAAGTGAAATAGGCAGATCTTTCTTTTACAATTTCACTTTTAAAGTAATACTAAGTGTCAGTGAACGCAATGAATAATACTAAATGAGCAGTATGGTAATAAATTAAATAACAGCATTGACTTATTTTGTTTAGGAGAATCTATCCTCAACCTACAAGATTCTGAAGATTATCCACCTTCAAGATCACCTCTTTTTCTATAGTTTCAGAGTTATCTGCCATGATAGCATTTCAATCATAATATGTATGTCACAGCCACAGTATATCACCTCTAGCAAAAAGAAGAAAAAAAAAAAAAGATATCGCCATCATCCAGAAACAACCATAGGTAAGTTTGTGATAAGAACCAGCAGATGACAAAAAGAGGCAATTGATGAAAAAATTACTCGGTTTGTTTATGCAACAAAAACTCTCCTTTCCGTATGATTGAGAACCCACACTTCGTTAACATGGTTCAGTCATCAAGACCAGGGTACAGTCCACCCAACAGAGCAGATGTCGCAGTCAAATTGCTGGATAAAGTATATGAAAAAGAAATTGAGCAGTATGCAAAAAGTCTAGAGGGTGAAATTGTTAACCTGAGTCTTGATGGGTGGAACAATGTCCACAATGATCCTGTTGTATATGCTTGTGTGACAACAGAAGAAGGGAATGTCTTCCTTACAGAAAGAATTGATACATGAGGAAATGCACACACAACAGAATACTTACAAGTAGCAGCAGTAAAAGCTATAATAAACTGTGGGGAAAAAATTTGAATATTAGCTACACTAATACACTTTTGAGGTTTCTTCTTTTCAATCTGATAACTCAGCCCTTTGGTTCAGTTTAGGGGACAAGAAAGTTAATTAAGAAAGTTAGCTTATGAGAATACCACCCATCCGTCTTGACTGGTGAAAAATGAGATTGGGCCAACAGTGTCCGGGACAGCCTGAAGTGAATGGGGGAGGAGAACACTCGCTGGAGAGATGGCAAGGATGCCTCCTCCCCCTCCAGAGTCTCTAGGCACCCACTGGCCAGCTGGAGGAGGAAAGAAGCTGATAGGGCCCTCCCATAGGGCCATGTGGAGCCTCTTTTTGCTCCATTTCAGCAGCTTTATTTTGCAGACACTGCGGGCCTGACTAACTGCCTGTTTGGGGGGTCAGGAAGGAGTGTGTTCTTCCTTTAGGGACCAAATTGGCATAGGCCTGAAGAGTTTTTTGCTGCCCCACAGCATCCTGAAGGCACTGTTAAGTTAAAGAAGAATAGGATTTAGTCATTAGTGGTAGTATCTAGTAAGGATGTTAGTTCTTCACAACTTGAGGCCGATTTCCAATGCAGTTACTTCTGGGAACCGTTCCTTTTTACGGACCTAGGATTTTGCTGACGGGTGTTGTGCTTATGGGACAGAAGAGACTTTTAGGCCTTCACTGGCAGGGGTTCCCCACCCCCTTTAGTATCCTCTGTCCCCTTCACAGGAGGCGAGGAAGAGGACGTAGATGAGTGAGTTAATTCCTAGGGGTAGGCTGAAGAGACTACCTCCTGATTCATGGGTTATATAGTAGGAGCCCTGTAACCCCACCACTTAAAATGCCAGGTATGTGAGAATCTGGGTGCCAGGAATTGAGTAAGTTTTAGAAAGCAAGTACCATTATTTCTGAGAAAATATGGGATCATTTTAAATTTTTTAAATGTTTTCCTTTAAAGTAAGCAAACTGCATTTTTGAGGATCTCTCTCAAAAAATTCTTCCAGGCACATTTCAGCACACAGCAAATCTTTACCAAGTTATAAATACCTTTCATGAAACCAAAGTCCACAATGACAGTCATCACACAACTTCTGCTAAGGGTCTACTTTGACACACTTTAACAGACAAACACTCTTTATTGCAAGCCACTCCGAACAAATGCAATGCTCTCCCAAGATGGCTCAAGACAGAATTTTTCATTATCACCTCATCTTTTTCTTTTGGCAAGCTGATTTTCTTGTTTTAATAGGACTTAAACAAGTCTGTTTACTGTGTGTACCAGTAGCCTCAATAATGAAGTATTTAACAATCCCAAACCAAATTTAAACCTGAACACCAGATTTACAAGGTGCAATAGAATCTTTCACAACAATAATAAAAAACATCATTTCAGCAACAGTGTCCATAAATACCACATGCGTAAGCATTGTTTCAGTACTGACAAAAAGAAGAGTACTACTTTACTGAAATCAAAACTTCTGCCTGGAGCACCTATATATTTAACTAGCATGAAAGCATATGACCTTCTCTCGCTTATAAAATGTGATGAAATCACAGTACAAAATGATTGCTGCAGGTAATAATTTCAGTCAGAGTGGCTAGCAAGGGTGTGTGAACAGCATTAGTTTTAAAACATTTACAAATAAAGGCTACTGCCATATGAATCCTTTATGTAAGTTCCCTATTCATATATGAGGGAGAATAATTTACAAAAGCTCATCTTTTTGTTGTTGTTTTTTTATATATATTTGTCAATTAGAAGAAATGTCAAGTGCACGCATCATGTGACTCCAAATTTATGGTATATTTAAGTCAGTCAACACAATAGCAGAATCTACTAAAAATCTCCACCATCATATGCAGCACACCCACGCATTTGGGACTGGGCAAGGCTTAAAAAGGCGAGAACTCTCAGATAAGTCAGCTGCTAACAGAGACAGGAAAGGTGACAAAGTCAAATCTAAAGCAACACTTGCGTTTTGTTTGTGAGTTGGAATCAGCCATCTCAACCTCCCTAGGGGAAACCCTGAAGGTTTCCTGATCTTTTCAGAGCAATATTAATTCTCTGCATACGCATAGAGAACAGGGACACATGCACTGGTAATGAGTTGCATGTTCATTTCAGGTTGGAAATAAGTCTCATGGATTATTTTGGTTTGTCTTCCCACTTTTGGGAAATGAAACCTATGAAACCTGTCAGGTAGCCAATGGGAGCCAGCACTTTTGACAGTCAGGATACTAATATGGCCTTTGAAGCCTAACTTTTAGTGCCTGTTTTTGAAAAATGTGAGCTCAACACATTCACAACTGGGGTAGTTGAGCAAAATCATTGCTCATACATCTGATTATGAACATTTTAAACTTCAGGAATTGTGCATTTTAGAAGATTTCTTTTTCCTTGATCCATAAGAGGCAGATACTCAAGATGCTCAAAAATAAGTCTCAGAGTGCAGAAACCAAAGGCTTTCCACTATCTTTTCACAGAACAACATCACTGTGAACAAGAGCAATCTGCTTCATCCCCATTGTAAGTGAACACAGCCTGTGGAAATTAATGAAGGGGGTTACAGCAAATAATTAAACCATTAACAAGATGCAGGAGCATTTCAGAAAACTAAAAGCATTATTTGGCTCATGCAGCTGCAGTTACAGGAGAACTTCAGTAGAAAAAAAAAATCTCATCTATGTACAGAATTATTCAGAAGTTAAAGGCTTAAAATGTGGCTGTATAAAAAAAGACAGTGAATCAAAAACATCTATGTGGTAGGGTTCCCTAAAATGACTGGCAAGGGCTACGGAGAACTTATCAAAATAGTTTAAAACTTTTGCTGCTCGGCCTGCTGTAGAATTATTTGAAGTGTTTTCAGATTCCTACCAGTAATAAAAAAAATCATCTTTATGAGATGTTTAGAAAAAGACATACCACTTGGAAGGCTGCTAGAAACTAATGTGCAATTGTGTGCAAGAGGACACATGGAGAGATATTCGGTCAGGATTCGAGCAATTATTCCAAAATTAGTAAATATCCTAGAAGAGCAGGATTCTTCATTTCTATTATGCCAAGGAAGCAGGAAGAGTGTATGCGAGTGTACACAAATTATGCAAGAGTTTTTGTTTGAACTGACAACCCAAAGGCTCAGACATTACTTTTACAATGGTATCAGAAGAAACAATTACACACCCTAGTAAAATTAAGCAGTTTGCTTCTCTCCCCAAGATCAAATCTTTGTATTTGAGTTTCTCCCCAACCCTAGTTACAGTACTGCCCATTCTACTATTTGGCTCCTCTACTTACTTCTTTGGGAGAGGAAGGAAAGGGCGGGGCGGGGGGTCTTTTCAGACATGATCTAATTCCCATTCTCCTCTTCCAATCACTTACTTGGCCCATTGCAAAGCCACCCTAACACGGTGGCCTCTCTCTCTTCAGAGATCTGGACAAGGATTCCTGTGAAGCTCATCAATACTATTTCCTTCAGTAACAGAGATGAGGGAGCCAAACAACATCAATGGAAATGCTTCCCCAGTTCTCCTAGTCACAATTAGCCCCAAGAGAGGAAATGAAATCTGTCCTTCAACCCTCCCCAATGCATCGTCCCCTTCCCCTATTTGTGTTTTTGTCCCTTCTAATAATAGGTTTCAGAGTAGCAGCCGTGTTAGTCTGTATTCGCAAAAAGAAAAGGAGTACTTGTGGCACCTTAGAGACTAACAAATTTATTAGAGCATAAGCTTTCGTGAGCTACAGCTCACTTCATCGGATGCATTTGGTGGAAAAAACAGAGGAGAGATTTATATACACACACACAGAGAACATGAAACAATGGGTTTATCATACACACTGTAAGGAGAGTGATCACTTAAGATAAGCCATCACCAGCAGCAGGAGGGGGAAAGGAGGAAAACTTTTCATGGTGACAAGCAGGTAGGCTAATTCCAGCAGTTAACAAGAATATCAGAGGAACAGTGGGGGGTGGGGTGGGGGGGAGAAATACCATGGGGAAATAGTTTTACTTTGTGTAATGACTCATCCATTCCCAGTCTCTATTCAAGCCTAAGTTAATTGTATCCAGTTTGCAAATTAATTCCAATTCAGCAGTCTCTCGTTGGAGTCTGTTTTTGAAGCTTTTTTGTTGAAGTATAGCCACTCTTAGGTCTGTGATCGAGTGACCAGAGAGATTGAAGTGTTCTCCAACTGGTTTTTGAATGTTATAATTCTTGACGTCTGATTTGTGTCCATTCATTCTTTTACGTAGAGACTGTCCAGTTTGGCCAATGTACATGGCAGAGGGGCATTGCTGGCACATGATGGCATATATCACATTGGTAGATGCGCAGGTGAACGAGCCTCTGATAGTGTGGCTGATGTGATTAGGCCCTATGATGGTATCCCCTGAATAGATATGTGGACAGAGTTGGCAACGGGCTTTGTTGCAAGGATAGGTTCCTGGGTTAGTGGTTCTGTTGTGTGGTGTGTGGTTGCTGGTGAGTATTTGCTTCAGATTGGGGGGCTGTCTGTAAGCAAGGACTGGTCTATCTCCCAAGATCTGAGAGAGCGATGGCTCGTCCTTCAGGATAGGTTGTAGATCCTTGATGATGCGTTGGAGAGGTTTTAGTTGGGGGCTGAAGGTGATGGCTAGTGGCGTTCTGTTGTTTTCTTTGTTGGGCCTGTCCTGTAGTAGGTGACTTCTGGGTACTCTTCTGGCTCTGTCAATCTGTTTCTTCACTTCAGCAGGTGGGTATTGTAGTTGTAGGAATGCATGATAGAGATCTTGTAGGTGTTTGTCTCTGTCTGAGGGGTTGGAGCAAATGCGGTTATATCGTAGCGCTTGGCTGTAGACAATGGATCGAGTGGTATGATCTGGATGAAAGCTAGAGGCATGTAGGTAGGAATAGCGGTCAGTAGGTTTCCGATATAGGGTGGTGTTTATGTGACCCTCGCTTATTAGCACCGTAGTGTCCAGGAAGTGGATCTCTTGTGTGGACTGGTCCAGGCTGAGGTTGATGGTGGGATGGAAATTGTTGAAATCATGGTGGAATTCCTCAAGAGCTTCTTTTCCATGGGTCCAGATGATGAAGATGTCATCAATGTAGCGCAAGTAGAGTAGGGGCATTAGGGGACGAGAGCTGAGGAAGCGTTGTTCTAAGTCAGCCATAAAAATGTTGGCATACTGTGGGGCCATGCGGGTACCCATCGCAGTGCCGCTGATTTGAAGGTATACATTGTCACCAAATGTGAAATAGTTATGGGTCAGGACAAAGTCACAAAGTTCTGCCACCAGGTTAGCCGTGACAGTATCGGGGATACTGTTCCTGACGGCTTGTAGTCCATCTTTGTGTGGAATGTTGGTGTAGAGGGCTTCTACATCCATAGTGGCTAGGATGGTGTTTTTAGGAAGATCACCAATGGACTGTAGTTTCCTCAGGAAATCGGTGGTGTCTCGAAGATAGCTGGGAGTGCTGGTAACGAAGGGCCTGAGGAGGGAGTCTACATAGCCAGACAATCCTGCTGTCAGGGTGCCAATGCCTGAGATGATGGGGCATCCAGGATTTCCAGGTTTATGGATCTTGGGTAGCAGATAGAATACCCCAGGTCGGGGCTCCAGGGGTGTGTCTGTGCGGATTTGTTCTTGTGCTTTTTCAGGGAGTTTCTTGAGCAAATGCTGTAGTTTCTTTTGGTAACTCTCAGTGGGATCAGAGGGTAATGGCTTGTAGAAAGTGGTGTTGGAGAGCTGCCTAGTAGCCTCTTGTTCATACTCCGACCTATTCATGATGACGACAGCACCTCCTTTGTCAGCCTTTTTGATTATGATGTCAGAGTTGTTTCTGAGGCTGTGGATGGCACTGTGTTCTGCATGGCTGAGGTTATGGGGTAAGCGATGCTGCTTTTCCACAATTTCAGCTCGTGCACGTCGGCGGAAGCAGTCTATGTAGAAATCCAGGCTGCTGTTTCGACCTTCAGGAGGAGTCCACCCAGAATCCTTCTTTTTGTAGTGTTGGCAGGAAGGTCTCTGTGGGTTAATATGTTGGTCAGAGGTGTGTTGGAAATATTCCTTGAGTCTGAGACGTCGAAAATAGGATTCTAGGTCACCACAGAACTGTATCATGTTCGTGGGGGTGGAGGGGCAAAAGGAGAGGCCCCGAGATAATAAGCGATGGTCACATAAACACCACCCTATATCGGAAACCTACTGACCGCTATTCCTACCTACATGCCTCTAGCTTTCATCCAGATCATACCACTCGATCCATTGTCTACAGCCAAGCGCTACGATATAACCGCATTTGCTCCAACCCCTCAGACAGAGACAAACACCTACACGATCTCTATCATGCATTCCTACAACTACAATACCCACCTGCTGAAGTGAAGAAACAGATTGACAGAGCCAGAAGAGTACCCAGAAGTCACCTACTACAGGACAGGCCCAACAAAGAAAACAACAGAACGCCACTAGCCATCACCTTCAGCCCCCAACTAAAACCTCTCCAACGCATCATCAAGGATCTACAACCTATCCTGAAGGACGAGCCATCGCTCTCTCAGATCTTGGGAGATAGACCAGTCCTTGCTTACAGACAGCCCCCCAATCTGAAGCAAATACTCACCAGCAACCACACACCACACAACAGAACCACTAACCCAGGAACCTATCCTTGCAACAAAGCCCGTTGCCAACTCTGTCCACATATCTATTCAGGGGATACCATCATAGGGCCTAATCACATCAGCCACACTATCAGAGGCTCGTTCACCTGCGCATCTACCAATGTGATATATGCCATCATGTGCCAGCAATGCCCCTCTGCCATGTACATTGGCCAAACTGGACAGTCTCTACGTAAAAGAATGAATGGACACAAATCAGACGTCAAGAATTATAACATTCAAAAACCAGTTGGAGAACACTTCAATCTCTCTGGTCACTCGATCACAGACCTAAGAGTGGCTATACTTCAACAAAAAAGCTTCAAAAACAGACTCCAACGAGAGACTGCTGAATTGGAATTAATTTGCAAACTGGATACAATTAACTTAGGCTTGAATAGAGACTGGGAATGGATGAGTCATTACACAAAGTAAAACTATTTCCCCATGGTATTTCTCCCCCCCTCCCCACCCCCCACTGTTCCTCTGATATTCTTGTTAACTGCTGGAATTAGCCTACCTGCTTGTCACCATGGAAGGTTTTCCTCCTTTCCCCCCCCTGCTGTGGGTGATGGCTTATCTTAAGTGATCACTCTCCTTACAGTGTGTATGATAAACCCATTGTTTCATGTTCTCTGTGTGTGTGTATATAAATCTCTCCTCTGTTTTTTCCACCAAATGCATCCGATGAAGTGAGCTGTAGCTCACGAAAGCTTATGCTCTAATAAATTTGTTAGTCTCTAAGGTGCCACAAGTACTCCTTTTCTTTTTGTCCCTTCTAAGTACTCCCTATATTCTCAATTTTATTTCTTATCCTTTCTGACTTTAGCTCCCTTCCTCTATCCACCTTCCCTTGATGATGCCTGTGCCTCCAGTGTTCAACTAGCAATAACATGAAACTGACATGATCCTTGTAAGGTTCACACTTCTAGGGCTCCACTATACACAGAGCACTAGAACCAATCCCTCCAACATATTTGATAATATAAAACTGCAGTGTTTTGCCTAACACCAGAGCTGAAGCAGTTTATCGTACATTAGGGCTAATATGAAACATAGCAGTCCTCCTCCGTCCAGAAACAATGCCTTGCTAAGGAGCCAGCCTCAGCTGTCATGAAGATGGAGCGTGTACAGCCCTAACAGGGTGATGGCCATGGATACTAGCTGGAGGACACCACAATTTGTAACTAAACTCTAGTTAATAGATTTCCAATAAAAGTAAGATGTCCCAACCTCCGCCAGCCGGTGGAAGGAATCAGCGCTCTCTGCTCCTTCACCTACACATTCTACAGCCCTTAGGAACCGCAAAAGATGGCTGCCTCAGCTATTCTATTCCACTCCCCCAACCCACAGTCACTGCAGAAAAGCGTGTGTGCACATGCACATCTTTCTGTGATTGTCCACTTCCAACTTTGCGACTATTTTAATCCTCTTTCGCAAACAATAGCTCCAGGGCTGCCACTCAGAGCTTTCCAAAGCTGAAGCAAAGCAACGTGGACATGATCCTTGTCTGTTTCACTGCTGCCCACAGGGTTTTGAAAGCAATAATCAAAAGTAACAAAACTGGTCAGTCTTCACTCAGCTGCAGTTTGGGAACGCTAGGAGCAGCAGCAATGGAACTAGATTTGTCTGAGAACACACAGATTATCTCTGCATGCATAGCATTTAGAAAATTATTAAAGCAAAAGCTTCATTCTATGGAGAATCTAATGGCGTTGAAGCCCCTCAATCACCAGGAAAAGCCTCCTGTTCACCAGAGGAGAGTAGCTTTTTCAAGCCCTACCAACACCTTTGTGGGCTGAAACAACAGCAAGACTTATAATGTGGTCAATTTTAGTGCTTCCAACAGTATTCCCCTCCCACACACAGAAGATCATCACAGTAAATGCCCAGCCAGCCAGCCATACTTGGCATCTCTGCTCCCAAATCAGAAAGCAAAATCACCCATCCCTAGCTTTGATGATAAAGAGTGACAACAGGAACGAAACTGACTCATCTTAAGAATTCTATCGTCACTGGTATCTGCATGATTTTGGGGAAACAGAAATTTGAGCTTTTTGCCCTTCCACAAAGCCAAGGTCAAGAGACAAAATATAAGCCTCCCCACAAAATTCACTGTCAAAAGCAGGTTTGGGATGGAAGAAAGATACTTCCTCTCCCAGAAGCTAGAAAAGCGAAGGGAAGGAAAATAAAAGGAAGCATAGGAACATGCCCAAACGTACTGCATACCTACACAAGTTAGCTTTAAAAAAAGTGGCCCTTCAGGCAGAGTAACACGTTGGTGGGAACCCAAAAACCTGCCCTTTCCTTTAACCAAACTTCACATCCCTCTACTATCAGCATCCACTTACAGACCAGCAAGCATTTCGAGCCTTATATTCTGCTTTCCTTCAATTCCTATTATAGGTTTAAAGGTTCACTTGGAGAATTTATTCTTCACTTCTTCTCCTGAAGGTTAATGTATATAGCGATGTTATACCCGAGAGGTGTCTGCAAATCAGTGGTGGCCATTCCTATACCAGCTGTATTCTATAGAAAAGTACTTTTTACATAAGCTTTCCCCTTCAGAATGGTCAAAAAAAAAAATGACACCAACACAGTTTAATTTATCTTGAAAGGACAATCTTTCTTTAAAAAAAAAAAAAGACATAAGTGACCATTTTATACAATTGTAGTTTCAACACCTAAGGTTCTGGAATGTAAATATCACAAAAAATAACTTATTCAGAAAACTTTGTGCATTTGACAGCACTGTGTGTATAGTCAGATTCCTGTGTCATTTGTGCAAGTTTATATAACAAGGGAATAAATTCCAATATTAAAAAATAGGAAAATACAACTGCAGAGCTAGTAAAAATGCTAGAGAGACTCAAGGATAGGTGAAGTACCTGAAACTACTTTTAAATCATTTTTTGAAAACTACTGTGTGATGCTGGCAATCCAGGTGCCAGCTCTTGCCAAGGCTTTAGGCCACAGCCAAGCACTGACAAATTCATTAATGGAAACCAGTCAGTTTCACCTGTGTTAGTAAAGTTAAGGTGGGTATTGAACTTATAACAATGTGTTTAGTGTTTAGACTTAATGAGTGCAGTAATTCACAAGCATTTCAGAAATCTCACTTATAACATGATAAAGATATTAAAGGTAAATATTTGAGTTTTTGTTTACAACTATAAAAAAATTTTGCCCTGAAACCGTCAACCTGTCAGAAGGGATTGCCTCTTTATCATTAAGAAGGCTATCAAAATTAAATGGGCCACTGTGGGACATCACAAGACTTTATTAATTTCCCCTTCACACCCATTAAGAGGCTACATATAAAAGGGGTCATACCATCAGTTTGAATTCTGGAAGAAGGAAATAGACAATGAACAAGAAAAATTTTCCTCTCTTTTGCTGTCTGATCTCTCAGAAGGCTGGAACTACAAAATGGAAGCAGACTTCCCCAGGATCAACTTGGCTTATCCCTAAAAGATATTCAGTGCTGACAGACTACTATAATTCTATGATCTTTTGGAACCATAGATTATAACTCATTTGTGTGTATATGCTGGCCTGCTTTAACCTGTAAATAGCTCTCATTTCTTTTTCCTAGTTAATTATTCCTTAGTTTACTATAGGATTGGCTACAAGCATTGTCTTTTGCATGAGATCTGAGGTAAAAATTGACCTGGGTAAGTGAGTGGTCTCTTCGGACTGGAAGCAACCTGAATCTTTTGTGATCTTTGGCATATAGCGACCAGCCATCCCTAAATCCAGCTTGCCGAAGGTGGGAGCACTAGTGGAAACAAAATCCTAAGCAGCTGCTAGTATTTTTAGATGTGCACAGCGTTGTTGTAGCTGTGTTGGTCCCAGGACACGAGAGAGACAAGTTGGGTGAGCAATATCTTTTACTGGACCAATTTCTGCTAGTGGAAGGTACAAGCTTTTGAGCTATGCAGAGCTCTGTTTTTTAGATGGCACAGGGGTTAAACACAAAAGCAGCTGCCTGGATCCAGAGGCTACGTATGGGGGGCACGCAGGGTCACATATCCCCTCTCCCCCACCAGATTTCTGGCAGGGTGGGAGTCAGGTAGAGTGCAGCCCAGGGAGATGTGCCCATGAAAGTCATTGACACCTAGCACTCCTGCGGAGTCCTGCTAGGTGGCGGCCGGAGCAGGGAAGCGGGACAGGGCTGCAAGCGCACTTCTGAAGGGGGGAGCAGAAAGGGCAGAAAAGCCCACTGAGACCCATTCCTTCCTTACCCACAACCCCGATTACTTGCTTGACAGTAGGTGTCACACTCTTTCCTGCACCATGCGCATAGTGGGGAGGCAATGGGAGAAGTGGGTAAGGAGCTGTGAGGGGGCACGGTGGTGCCAGCTTGGAGCAGGTATGGGAGGCACAAGGTGAGTGGGAAAGGGGCCAGAGGCAACACACAGGGTGATCAGGTCCGTCCCCCCTCCCCGCCCCCTTTATATCGTACCCTCTCTCCAAGAGTTACCGATCATCTCTGGCCCTGCCTACCCTGAAGCTCTTACTGTTGGAGCTGAACCAGCTGGTTGCAATAAAGGGAAATTTTTGGCAAAACATCCTTGCATATACAAAGCCTATCATAGTAACTCTAGTACAGTAAGAGTTAAACAGGATACACCTAGACATCAGTCTTAACCAGAAACAGAAAGTGTGGAAAATACAAATTATTTAGTTAGGCACAAAAATTTAAACTGTATTCACTCTTTTCAAGGCCAACAATCAACTCCTCACCCTCCCTCCCAGTGCCCCCTGACTGTTCTGATCAGCTGTTTAGCGGCATTCAGGAGGCGGGGAAGAGAGGGGGGAAAGTCCACAGTATAGATCATTTCAGTATCCGTCACCCTTTTCAAGAACGTAACCCCAACATACATTGGGGATCCCCCTGTATTCACAGTGCATAAAGTTAAGTATATGCACAAGTCTTTGCAGAATCAGGGCCTAAATTTGTTACTGAACTGAATTGGCTCCGATAGTTAATCACAAGATATATAGAAATATTTGAACATAAAGGATAGTAAGTCTAAAATTAGCATGAACACAAGATTGTCTTAACCCAAAGGAGAGCTATGACTTTGAATGAATTATTTTTTAAACATTACTACAGTTTGTACCAAAGAAATATAACAGACTGATCATACTTTTGCACATCTCAGCAGATAGCAGTGTTTAATTTTTTGCACTTTAGCATACCTCTAGTACAAATCACGTAGTTTATAACTAACAGATTAGATAGCTAATATTTAAACACTGTTCTGGGTAATTCAAAACTCACAATGGAGTACAATTCAATAAGGGCCAATTAATTATAGTAGTGCTACAAGTGCAACATCCATGTGTTATTGATGGTCAACGCCAAGCATTCTGCCAGGAAAATACAGTTTAATCTTTATATATAAAACTAATTCTCCAAAGAAACTGCTGAACTGATTCTCAAAATAAACTTCTGTAGTTTTCAGTTAAAAAAAAAAAAACAACACCACAAACTGCAGTTTACAAAACAAGGGAGGGTGCTTGAAGCACCCTCACAATACGCATAGTAACTGCCAAGCACCATACCTAGACAAGCTTAAGCTAGTCAGAAACAGCACAAAAGCAGTCCTCAAGAGTTATTTTCCCCCATGGACAGTCTTATGAAATTGTGATCTACAAAAGGGCCACTTGTTTGAACCAAGCATCTGAATACTATATTGAATTTTAAAAAAGTGTATAGCTATGACATTTACTATGTTAATTGCACTGGAAAGTTATTATGCCACCCACGTTACAAAATATTTAAATTGCAAAAAAATATATAATCTGAAAGTTTGAAATGTAAAGGTCCTCCCCTCCCTTTTTAAAAAAACTGAATGCTAGGATTAGATTAAGCATCCATTCATTTTCATATGAAAAAAGAAAAGCTACTTCAGACTGATTCACAGATAGATATAAATGATATAGATTGTAAGCAGCTTTGCTGGTCACATTTTGCATCATCAAAAATCTAATATCTGATAGCCATCATCGATTAGTCACCTAACTATGTTAAACATTATTGCATAAGTGGAGGACATTCTATATCATCTCAATCAATAAGTAGCTAATATTCTGCACTCTGGTTTAATAGATTCATGAATAAGAAAACATATGGTACTACTTAGCAATTATGAAAATTATCACCTGAAATTGTAATGAAGAAAATAGGGTCTGTAACTGATCTAATTAAGGCTGTGATGCAAGGTTTAAGCAAGGACTCCTATTTTTGAGTAACAAATTGGCAACATGCTTTAAGTTTTAATGCTTTTCTCTCACTGTATATAGACTGTAAATATGCAATAGCACAGTACCCTTTGATTGCAAAAGAAATTGCACACACCAGCTTTCACGCATACTACTCTGATAACATTGCAGCCATCCTTGCATCAAAGCCCTGCTACTCTTAACTAACAATTAATAAACATGCAGCAACTCAGCACTATAAGAACACTTACACTTAAGTTCTCCTTCTCAAGGGCAAATGCTCCTTGTTAAGGTAGGCTTGATGCTCTCCATTAGCATGTTCAATCACAGCACTAGGAGCAGCCAGTAGTGGACTTAGGAGTCTTCAGGAGACCAGGACTGTCTTCAGGTCCACACATACAAAAATGCAACTGAACAGAAATCTGTTTGTAGGGTTGTCTGTAACATACATGACAGATTTCAGAGTAGCAGCCGTGTTAGTCTGTATCCTCAAAAAGAAAAGGAGTACTTGTGGCACCTTAGAAACTAACAAATGTATTTGAGCATAAGCTTTCGTGAGCTACAGCTCACTTCATCGGATGCACGCATGCTGTAGCTCACGAAAGCTTATGCTCAAATACATTTGTTAGTCTCTAAGGTGCCACAAGTACTCCTTTTCTTGTAACATACATGTTGACCATCCAGGAAATGCCAGGACTGGGGAAAAAAAAATAATCTTAATTTGACCTACTGCTCTTGAGTCTATGCCACTTACATTGAAGGCTAAAAATCTCAAATGTAAAGCTACAGACATTTTATATTACAGAACTACGTTACCACACTGCTGCAAACAATGCTCTCATTTATCACTATCAAAAGTGAAAGTAAGTTCACACAGACAGGCACCTTGCCCTTCCCCAAAAAATGACATTTCATTCTATTTTTAATTCAGAATTTACACAAGCTATAACACACAAGTATTAAGTTCATCTAGACAATTACAACGGATATCAAAAAGATCTAACACATTAAAGGACAGTCCTGTTACACCTTAGTGTTTACTCATATGAGCAGTGAAACCTTTATAACAAATGTCATTGAAAGAAGTCAACTCAACAACCTTACCTAAAAAATTAAAAATCTGCACTTGAAAGAGAGATCGAAGAGTGCATAATATGCACCAAAAACTTTAATTTAAAACAATTGTACAATCTTCTGTGTAGAAAAAACTGAACAACTTCATCTTTTTCAAACTATTTACAGAGTGTTTAACTTCATTCTCAATAGATTCAATATTTTGCTCCTCCTCCTCTATTTCTACCATCTCCAGGAAACGTACTGCAGTCTTTAGGGAAAAAAAGTGCTATATTTTCTTAAAGATTGTTTTTTAAAATACCTCCCCTCATCTATACATTTTCTTCTTTTGGAAAAAAATAAGTTAATTAAAAAAATTTTTCCATTACAATAACTTGTATTTTATTAACCAAGTTTCAGTACAGACAATTAGAAACAGGAACAAGCTGCAGACACATTTTAATCAGTACCTAAAAACAGGTTTCAGTCTGATTTAAAATAAACTGCAGGCATACTTGATCCAATTAAATCCTAATTATGTAAGTAGTAGGCAGGCATATTAACAAAGGCACAGATTAGAGATACTAAAGTCTAAAGTGGCGAGACAGAGAGGGTCTTTTTTTCCTTTTTACTGGGTGAACTACATTTCAGGGGGGTTATTTCATTATTAAATTCCTTCCTTCTGCTTTCAGACCTCTAATTTTTTTTTAAAATCTACACGGCCAAGAACCAGCAGGGGAAGCATGTATAGATAAAACTGAAGCCTGGAGGAACTAGAAAGCTATCCCTTTCACAAAATGATGATTCACTGTAATCCCCCCAAAGTCGTAAACTACTCTCGAGCCAAAAAAAGAGCTATACAGAAAAAAACCACTCACTTCACTTTATAAGTCTGAGATTTACAAACTATTCAGAATGTGGAAACACGGAACAGGAAATCAATCAGTTCTTCAGTTAACTAAGAAAGGTGCACTGAAATGAAATATATTGTCCTTCTAACATTAGGGTAGTGGCCTAGAGTCAAGCCCAAGATTTCCCTAGGAAGAGAAAGGTAAAGCCTCCTCTGCTAACCCCCCCCCCCCCACACACACACACAAAAAACCCCAGAACACAACCGAATCGGCTCCAAGGGGGGTACTCACTACCTCAACCCCACCCCAAATAGTGCTGCCCTCAAGTCTCTTCCTGGACCATCACTAAGAGTTAGAGACCTACTCACACAGGTGCGGGGGGGCGGGGGCTATGAGCCCCATGGGTTGAAGCGGTTTCCATCGCACACAGGGTTCAATGGCTCTCAGCATCCCCACTCTAGAAATGGTTCTAACACCCCTGCCTACTCCCTAGCCCCAGCACACACATTTGAGGTACTGTATAACGTGTACGGTCTCGCTGTCTGGGGAAGGGCTGAGCGTATGAGTGTCTCTCTAGCCCCTCTCCCCCCATGCCCGGGCCCGGGCTGGAGCAGCACTGAGTGTTACGGGTCCCCCCCCCCCACGCCCCCAGGCAGGGGTAGCACAAGAGGTTGCAGTCTCCCCCCCCCCCCCCCCCACGGGCACGGGCGGGTACTTTACCTCCGAAGAGGTGCGGCGAGAGGTGCGCTGGCAGCGAGCCGATCACCAGCCGGGGCCCGCCGTGTCCTCCGCCCCCTGCGGGCCGCCCCCGGCCGCCCTCCTCGGCCGCGCTGTTCACCGAGTCCTGCGAGCCGTAGGGGCCGCTGCCGGGGGGGATGCTGAAGGCTGACTGGGCGGCCCTGCTCCCGGCGGCTGCCGCCCCGCCGAGGGACCTGCTCCGGGGCGCCGCCACGGGCGCAGCGGCCGCGGCTCCCGCCGCCGCCGAGCCCGCGGGGGCTGCCTGGGCCGCCACCGGCGCGTATCTCCCGCTCGCGCCGCCGCTGCCGGAGGGCAAGTCCCCGCCCGAGTACGCCCGGGTGCGGCCGTTGGCGGCGGCCGGGCCGCTCTGCTTGGCGCCCATCGCCGCTGCCCTGAGGCGGCCCCGGCAGGAGCGCGCCCGCGAGGGAGGCGCGGGGAGGGGAGCGCCGGGGGCCGGCCCGCGCTGGGCACCGCCGGGATCCGGCTCAGCGGGCGTTGCCGGAGCGGCCGCTGCTCTCGGGTCTCGGGCGCCACCATGAGCCGCTCGGGGCGCTGCTGGCTCTGGCTGGCGGCGGCGGCTGCGGCTGCTGCTGCTGCCGCCACCGTCCGGGGGCCGAGCCCCGCCGCCCACCGCTGGCTCTGCCCGCCGCGCGTGGCCGTGCCGAGGGCGGGCGAGCGGGCGCCGCCCCTCCTGTGTCGCCGGCCTGGGGGCGGCCCCGGCGCGCGGCCGGCGACTGGCGGGTCGGGCGGGAGCCGCCCCCAGCAGCGCCGGGTAAGCCCGGCCCCCAGCTCCTAGCCACGCCTGCCGCCGCCCGGACACCCATCGCGGCCCCGGCCTCTCACCCCGCCAGCTGGCCCGGGGAGCGCGCAGGCTGGGCTCCGCGGTTGCGGGAAGCGTGGCCCCTTCTCGCAGGGCAGAGAGGCGGCGGGAGCGGGCCCCCCCCCCCTTTGTTTGGCAGCGGGGGATAAACGGGAACTGCCGCCGAGTGCACTGACTAGAGGCCCGCAAGGGCTGCTGCGGAGTTAGCCCACCTGTTACTGCTCCCGATCCCAGCTGCTGCTTGAGGAGCAGAGCTCAGCTTGCTAGCGGGGCACCGCCGGCGCTCGGGGCGCCCGAACAAATGCAAAAGCTATTTCCGAAGTACGTTGCAGCAGAAATAGGGCCGCTGCGGGGCCCCACCGCTCAGGCTTCGTCCCCTTTCCGCTGTCTCTTGAAAGGGCCATTAAAATGTTTGAAAGCTCTTTACTTAGAATTCATGGTTGCCCGGATTCCTGGTGGTGCTGGGTTGTTCGTTTCTTCGGAGCGGGGAGTTGTTTTTGTTTGTTTTTTGAAGGCCCAGCAATTGGAAGCATGAGATTAGGGGAGAAACTCCTCTTTCGTTTTAAAAAAAAAAAAAAAAGTGTCTAATGTTATGGCTGTAGAGAAAAGACTGAAAAGCATGACCCTTGTGCTTGGGACTGCACAAAAAGCTGGGCAATTCAGACATCAGTGTAGTTGCACTGGGATGAATTTAGCCCTTCATCTTTAAAATGTAATAATCCAGTTCTAGTGCATGCCATGAAGGGGGAAGAGTTAAAAAGCACAGCTACATGCATTAAGATAGCTGTCGGTTGTGTGCAGCAAGGCGAAACTGCATTGGCTGCTGTGCACAGGAAACAGTTGTATACAAGTGTGTACACATAGGACTACACCACCTAAAATGGAGCAGCTATGAATGAGTACTGTTATGTCAGCATAGTGTTCAAAGAAATTGTGTGGGCAGCTTCCATTCTTACCAGGCAGTTTTTACATGAATGAAAATCTTGCCTAAGATTAGTGAACTTTCCATTGAAGTGTATCAAACACATAAATTACTCATTGCAGTTACTACAGTGTAGGCATAGCTGAGTGCACCTAGGAGTTTGGGCTCTAGAAGGAGGATCGTTAGAAGGTTCAGGAAGCAGACTCCCCCCTATGGAAAAACGAATACCTAAGAATATAGTGACCATTCCATTTTGGACACTGTGGAGGAACAAGTTTTAGATAATCTTATTTTGATCTCTGTAAAATTTGAAAATTTAAACAGCAACCAAATTTTAGCATAGCAATTACATCATCTATAATCTTTAGCAACAGGTTTATGGAGCAAAACAGATTCTTAGAGGACCTGTTTCCCTCTCAAGATACAGCTGTAACAACCAGTAATTTGATTTTAATGGTCCAGATTTTCTCCTGCAACAAGATCTGTTTGTAGCAGGAAAGAGTGTGTTATCATTAACCTGATTCACAAATATGGCTGCTACAGCAAAAAGTTAGAGGGGCCTAGGGGCTACTGAGATTTAGTTGGCCATGGTCCCTAAAAGGACTACAACTATTCTGATCATTCTTAGCTGGCATGTTTTATTTCTGCCCAGCCTTCAGTACATCTTTTCCTGCTCTTGATACTCCACCTGCAATGGAGTGGATGGCTGTGGTTGCCATAGAATAAGGTTATACCAGTTGAGAAATTTCCCAGGCTGGGGGAATTCTTATCTGAGCACTTAAGGCCTGATGGCAGCCTCTTTGTACCACCTGAATGGTCTAAAGGGGCAAGAAGGGGGGTAGGATCTTGTCCCATATGCTTATTTTCTGGGCATGTGAGCAAAATCCTAAGCCCCTTAGTCTTTTACTCAGACAAAACTCCTATTGACCAATGAGAGTTTTATATAGGGGAGGACTGCCAGATTTGGTCCTATAAATTGAACCCTATGAATAAGTGGTTCAGTCTCCACCTGACAGTTCGCATCAGGATACAAAGATCATTTAATATTTTAAAAATAGAAAGATGATGTGATTGAGTATGTCATGCATTGGATCTATAAGTAGGATTCCTACAATCAATCACCCAGCATAAATTGTTTGTCTATATGGGTGACTGTCTGGCAAATAATAGGGTACATCACTGCGAAGCTTTTCTATAAATCAACCCAAGGCTCTCATGTTTCAGTAAATTCTCCAACGTTGCACATCTGAATTACTCCAGCCAGCTATGTCCATATCAATAATAGCACTAGTGGAATAACTACTACCAAAGACTATTTAACTGGGTTTTAAAATGTTCTTTAACCTTAAAATTTCTATACAAAATATTACACTGGTGCTGACAACTTTTATGGTGTTTGAAGCTGTGATTAGAAGCAAATAAGATTTTTAAACCTAGCCCATAGAATGTAGCTGTGCATTTAAACCATTAAAGTCAATGGGGCTTCAGGTGGGCAAAGGGGTCTGCCATAGTAAATTTGCGGGATCAGAGCCTTAGTGGTTTTGTGAGCCATGGCAGGAAATACCCTGAATGAGCTACATTGAGCATTTTCAGGAATTCTGCACTATTGGTCTAGTACCCCTGCGGCTCACCCTGTTCTAGAAATGATAGGAGGTCTAGTGTTAAGTAGGCATAGGCTTGCTTTTTTTTTTTTTAGGCCACCATGTTGTCCAGCCCTGCTCAGTGTAGGTCTAGATAACACTGTAGTATGAGTGCTTACACCTGGTTCACACATTCCTAGTATCAGTACAGCTGCAAGAACAATGCGGGAATTCTGAAAATATTTTCTGAAAAAGCTCAGTGTAACAAAATATTTTCAGAAATTCTCCTACTGTCGATCTAACAGCTGAGTGTTCGTTGTTGATAGGACCACTGAGTTTGGCTCTCAAGTGTATTCTGTTCCATTTAATTTAAACAATACAGCCCAAACAAAAGTTTAAAATGTCCCAACAGTTAATTAGATGAACAATCACAAAATAACCTCCCAGCAGTGTAGAATTAGTCAAGTACAGGAAACAATTTCAGCTCAATCAGCCAATAAATCAGTGGTCCTCGATCCACAGGTCGCTTGCGGCCCAATCAGCTGCGGCCTATGTGACATCCTCAAAGCCATACAGGTGGTATATGTATATTGTGGGGATGTGGCCCACATAACACACAGAAGTTTAGGCTCCTGATAAAATTATGACAAACATATTTTCTGGTCAGATACCAAATTAGAGAACCAGGTTGTCATTGGAAGAGGCACCTTCACAAATTAATTCTAGCCTGCAAGATCTTTTCCTCATATGGCAACTTTACATTTTTGTAAATTTTAGATTTTACAGAATTATAGCTAGCATTAGACAACCACCGCTCCTTGCATATTGAAAATGGGGGATTTAAATGTTCAATTGCTTGGAGAATGAAGCAAGATAGGACAGCTGCTTCCTTCTAAAATAAGAAATGTAAGATATACAGGAGTTACATGTTAACAGCAAATATTGAACCAATGTCAGGTTGGCCAGATGGCTTTAAGATCCGTTTGTATCTATACTCCAATGAAAAAGCTCCCATACTGTACCATGCCAATACCACCACTTGTGCTACATCTTAGTTTTGTTGCAAGTTTGTTGTAGTTTAAATGCATCCGATGAAGAGAGCTGTAGCTCACGAAAGCTTATGCTCAAATAAATTTGTTAGTCTCTAAGGTGCCACAAGTACTCCTTTTCATCTTAGTTTTGAGTTTTCTGCTATTCAGATTCCTATGTCTTTCTCCAGCTGGCAACTGATATTTTAATTACATCATGCAAATTAATATTTCAAACATACCTGTATTTCAGATAGTTTGATATACCATATATACTCCGGCTAAAACAAAAAGTGTACTGATGTCAAAATATCATTAATTCATAGTTTTGCAAATGCATCTTTTATTATCTGCTATGAACTAAATTAACATTGCTTCAGGTAGTGCCCACAATACACTACATGTACAAGCTTAACTGTACATCACAATCCCAGCCCCAAATATCTTACATTCTAACAAGACAAATAGACAACGGATATGGGTTAAAGAAGTGCCACCTTAAATAAAGGTAAGTGATCAAGGTGGTGATTGGCCAAATCTCAATAATATGCATTATATGTCATTCCAATGTCCTGGATTTATACCAGAGATTAATTTTACTATGTAGCGATAATTGGTCCTAATCCTGCAAAGATTTGTGAATGTGCTTAACTTTATGTAGTGTGAGTAGTCTTCACAAATTATAAAGCTAAGCATGTGCTTAAATCCTTGCAGGATTGGGTCCTAAAAGATTTATTCTGGAAATGTACGGATTACTGATGTTTATAGTTTCAAATTTACCCTCTTCACAGAAATCTGAGTTATATTCTGCCAGTCATTGTCTGTCTGCACTCTGTATCACGTTGTAAACAGAATATATTGTACTTTATGTATTTTGACTATCCAACTTTAAGAATTTTGATCACAAAAAACAACATACTTTTAAAAATAAAATCACCATTTGGGGCTAGATGTCTTGCTCAGCTTTTTTATTTTTGGTAAATAACAAGTATTTTGGAATGGGTTCTCAAGAAATGTCTAGTTTTCTCTGCGCAGATGCTGTAAATTAGTAATATTTTAAGAAATATTGTAACAATTGTTATAAAGTATGGTGAATGTTTATTTTTTCAAGATATTCTACACAGATTATTGGTATCATACTCCATGACCCCATTATTTTAGGCACTATTAGATATGCACTTGTTTTTTTAACTGATAATCAATACAAAATATTTTGTTTCTGATCCTCCCCCTTAAATCATGGTTGAATTAATTTTGTTCCCCATTTGCTCTATGATTAGGGCTTGCACACAAACCACATTGCACAACATATCACTTCTCCCTCCTACTCTTGTGTGCATGTTTGGTTGCATCTCTGCTCCCTCTCTGCTGCCTTTCTTCAAAAGGTACTGTGTTGGTCATTGCTACCATAGACACAATTTGTATAATAGAAGACAAGCAATGGCTCAAACTGTGGCCCAGTCTACATTAGACATTTGTACCAGTACAAATTTTTCTATTGTAGAAAGGCCTAAAAAAATTACAAATCTCTGCTTTGAAGATCATTCCCCATTTATTTAAACAGCTGTAAGTTATATTTGCTCTTTCCTGCACGTGATTTCAGATCTGGACTTGTCAACATCTAGCAATCCCTGCTAAGTGCTGAGTTTTTTTAACAACACAACTCTCTGCTGTTGCTAAGGAATGAGACAGTGGTATTCTGTCAAAATAAAATCTTGCAAAACATCTTGTCTTCTCTTACAAGTTACAGAGTGCCAGACTGCAAACCCCTAACCTTGGTGACAGTTGCTCCCATTGGCTTCAGTGGGACTTCCTGGCTGAGGACTGCTCCCTATTATGAGTACAGATAAGGTTTTCAGTCTGGCCCAGAGTGAATATTATTGAATTAAATCACAATCTTGGGAAAGGGTTCGAACTGGATGCAGATCATTTCAAGTCAAGCACATGTTCTTTTACAAAATGTACATTTCTTTAGGACTGCTAATTTCTTGAATGCTACATACCTCTTGCATTTTTGACAGGGGCAAGTTGCTGCTTGAAAGTAAAGGGAAAAAAATAACATTGCAGGAGCAGTAAAAAAAGGGAATGAGATGGACGATCCCCAGGAGGTGGGAGATCTACAGCACCAGACTTGCCAAGTACAACATGTACTCTCTCAGTCACAGCATTATCTGCCAATTATAACCTTAATCCTACTTCGCTGAGTCCCAGGGAGAAAAATACCTTACTTCCTTGTCTTTTTAACATATTTGTTAAGACTTTTAATCAATAGTTTTTAGCGTTAGACTTTTAATATTTGTATAGCCTCCCACTGAAAGTCTGCCACTGATTAGCCTAGGACTCAGACACAAAACCAGTAGATTGCTGCTGTGCATGTGGTTTTTTAACTACAGCAGTTTGTGCAATAATGGCATCTTGAGGCAGAAGTCTACACACCGATGCAGTAACCATCTTGAAGTATAATGAGAACAAAGTGTAATAGTGTTTATGCACAAGGATTTGTCTTCTTGATGAACTGTTTATAGTGAAAAAAGAAAAGGAGTACTTGTGGCACCTTAGAGACTAACAAATTTATTTGAGCATAAGCTTTCATGAGCTACAGGTGCTGCAGGTCCTCCTTTTCTTTTTGCGGATACAGATTAACACGACTGCGATTCTGAAACCTGTTTATAGTGAAGAAACAAAAGGCCTGCAGCTGAATTTTCTTATCAGAGCCCTAGACTGTGACAAGCCCTGAATAAGAGCTGTACTGCCCCACAAGGAGCACCAGGGTGCTCAGATGGCCTCATCTTTTAAGCTGGCATAAAATGCTCCCTTGGAGGCATCAGCTCTGATCTACTGGCTGGTGTATGAGGGCAGCGACGGGGGAAGGGTATGGGGAAACCAACACATCACTCTGTCTCCTTCCCACCCCAGCTTGACCCTTCCTAGCATTCCAGTCTTCTTTGGGTAACAGGAATAAGCAATCCCTGTGCTTTCCAGAGTGTTGCCCACATAAGGGATGGTTTATGCTCACACCCCTACTCTTCCACAGCAGCTCAGGGGCCAGGCACAACTTGGCCCACAATGATTACATTTCTTAAATCAAATGTTTTAAAGAAGGGCAGGAGCTCAAATCATCAACGTAACCAGATTAGAAGTCAAGCATACTTGCTGGGCAGTTCAAACTGTTTTGCGTTGTCTCCAGCAAGTGTCAAGCAAACTAATCAAAACCGATTCAAATTAGAATACTACTTGCAACTGTGTGTTTATCTTTTGCTATAACAAAACACTTCCAGGTAACAGAAGAATAATTTCCATGGATGCCCTGTGGACACATTGAGATCATTAACCTTTTAATTACTGGATTAATCAACAGTGTAAAGCACATATAGCACATTACCCTGATAGAACTGCTCATTACAGTTTGTGTCTGGAGAAGTCTTAGTTCTTCCTGTGGTTCTCCTTAGACTTCCACACCTGGTTTTTACTCAAGAGTCATGGTGGATGCTGTTTATACTAAAAATGATCAAATCAGCAGGCTGGATGGGGGTTGTCATGATTATATTGATCATCCAAATCAAAGAAATAGTGAAAGCACACGTTCTGTTTAGAGAAAGAGTGAAGAAAGGATTCAGGTACCGGTTTGTGCTGGAGGAGACGAGGGACACTATTGTTCTGATTCAGTATGGCAATTCTTCCTTTCTTATGAAAGAAAAGCATACAGGACTACATGATATTGTAAATGAGTCGATGGTGACATCTAGTGATAAAAAATTGCACTTACTCAATTCTGAAGTGTGCATATCTATGTGTCTTCTTTTTAGTCTTAAAGAACCAAAATGCATAATAGATCTTTAAGGTGGGAAGACTGAAGAACAAAGGAATTAGATAAGAAAATATTGGTGTATTTTAATCTATTCTTTATTTTCTGTGGGTAGAAATTTAAAAAATAAAGATGCAATAGATCAGGAACAAGAATAATTTCTTTGTCTTTCTAAGCATGACTACCATGCACACATCCCTCATCTCATGGGGGAAATCCTGAACACATCTGGATTAAAACCATGCATTTTAGTGACCTCAAAGTGCTGCATCCATGTCAGCACTCCATAAATCATAATAAAAGTGCAAAGACCTAAGGGCTGATCCTTCATTTGATTGACTTCAGTGGGCTTTGAATCAAGTTCTAGAAGAAGAGTACAACTGTAGAAATCTCTTTTAAAGAGATTTTAGTTCAAATGTTGCCAAGCCAGCACAGAGAAGTTAAGAAGAGAGGGGTCTGCAAAGAGGAGGGTAAAAGCAAAAGAAGAAGGTTGAGGAAGTTAAAAAATAAAGTCAAAGCAGCAGCAGCTACATCCAAGAATGATCAAGAGACAAGTCCTTTCTTAATGGAGTTCTTAACGGGAGAGAGGAATCATGGTGTAAAAAGAGAAAGCATGGTCCAGTGGTTAAGGCACTAGCTTAGGAAGAACTAGGTTGAACTAGAGTTGCCAACTTTCTACTCGCAAAAAAATGAACACCCTTGCCCTACCCCTCCTCCAAGGTCCCACCCCTTCTTCTAGGCCATGCCCCTGCTCACTCCATCCCTTCCCTCCACAGTTGCTCACTCTCCTCACCCTCACTCACTCATTTTCACTGGGCTAGCTCGGGGTTGGGGTGCAGGCTCTGGGGTGGGGCCAGAAATGAGGAGTTCAGGGAGCAGAAAGGGACTTCGGGCTGAGGCAGTGGGTTGGGACGTGGGAGGGGTGAGGGCTTTGGGGTATAGGAGGGGTCTCTGGGCTGAACAGGGGGTTGTAGCATGGGAGGAGGTATGGCTCTGGGCTAGGGGTGCGGGCTCTGAGGTGGGTCCAGAAATGAGGGGATCAGGGTGCAGGAGGGGGCTCCAGATTAGGGCAAGAGTGGGGGGGGAATGCAGGCTCTTGTGTGCAGCTGGGGATGAGAAATTTGGGATGTAGAAGGGGGCTGTGGGCTGGTGCTGAGGGATTCAGAGTGTGGGAGGGGGCTCTGGGCTGGGACAGGGGGTTGGGTGTTGGGGGGATGCGGGCTTCAGCTGGGGGTGCGGGCTCCCGGGTGGGGCTTGGGATGAGGGGTTTGGGGTGTAGGAGAGTGCTCCGGGCTGGGACTGAGGGATTCAGAGGGCAGGAGGGGGTATCAGGGCTGGGGCACGGGAGGGGTGCAGACTCTGGCGGCGCTTACCTCAGGCAACTCCAAGAAACAGTGGTATGTCCCTTCCGCAGGTCCTATGTGGAGGCTCAGCCAGGTGGCTCTGCACACTGCCCCATCTGCAGGCGCCACCCCCTAAGCTCCCATTGACCACGGTTCCCAGCCAATGGAAGCTGCAGAGTTGGCGTGTGGGGCGGGGACAGTACGCGGATCCCCCTGGCTGCCCCTGTGCCCAGGAGCTAGAGAGAGACATGCCACTGCTTCCAGGAGCCATAGGGAGCCTGCCTTAGCCCCACTGCACCACCGACTGGACTTTTAATGGCCCGGTCAGTGGTGCTGACTGGAGTTGCCAGGGTCTCTTTTCGACTGGGTGTTCCATTCAAAACCCAGACACCTGGCAACCCTAGGTTGAAGTCCCTGCTCGACTACAGACTTCTTGTGTGACCCTGGGCAAGTCACTTAGCTTCTCACCACCTCAGATTCCCATAGGTACTTCCCTACATCACAGGGGTGTTTTGAGGATAAAATACATTAAAAGATGGGAGGTGCTCAGATACTACAGCAAATATTTGGTATTATGTACCTAGATACTAAAAAATGAGTTTCATCTAGTAAGGGACAAAGAAGGCAATAAGAAGAGGTTCTATAAATACATTAGGAGCAAGAAAAAAATGAAGAAAAATGTAGGACCTCTACTTGGCAGGGAAGCAGACCTAATAACAGATGACAACAAGAAGACTGAGTGTTAACGCCTATTTTGTTTCAGTCTTCACTAAAATCATTTATTGCAACCAGATACTTAACACAATTAATATTAACAACAATGGGACAAGGAACAAAAGCCGAAGAGATTAAAGAATATTTAGACATTAGACTCAAGTCAGCAGGTCCTGAAGAAATTCATCCTAGGGTACTTAAGGACTTAAGGGCTTCAGCTGGGGGTGCGGGCTCCCGGGTGGGGCTCGGGATGAGGGGTTTGGGGTGTAGGAGGGTGCTCCGGGCTGAAGCAATTTCAGAATCGTTAGTGATTATCTTGGAGAATTTGTGGAGTACAAGTAAGGTCCTAGATAACTGGAGAAGGACAAACATAGTGCCTATCTTTACAAAGGGGAACAAAGAGGACCAGGGAGTTATAGACGAGTCAGCCTAACTTGGATACCTGTGAAGATACTGGAACAAATGATTAAACAATCAATTTGTAACCACCTAGAGGATAATAGGATGCTAAATAACAGTCAACATGGATTTGTCAAGAACAAATCAAGCCAAACCAACCTATTTTCTTTCTTTGACAGGATTACTGGCCTAATAGATGGGGGGAAGCTGTAGACATGATATATCTTCATATTGGTAAGTCTTTTGACACAATTCCACATGATATTCTCAAAAGGAAACTAGAGAAATATTTTTAGATGAAATTACTATAAGGTGGGTGCACAACTTGTTGAAAGACTGTACTTAAAGGGTAGTTATTCATTGTTTGCTGTTGAATATGAATCACCAATGTTATGCAGTTGCAAAAAAGGCTAATATCATTGTGGGGTGTATTAACAGGATTGTTGTTGTCAGATTCCAGGGTGCAAGCCAGACCAATGAGGGGTTGTATCACTGCTTGCCCTGCAACCTTGGGTGCCTCATAATGTTTTGCTGTTGTAGCTCCTAACTTGGATTGCTCACAATCAACCTGCCAGCATGTAGGTCATATCCTGTGGGTTTGTATATAGCTGTAGGCCTGGTCCAGCAACTCTGACCCCATCAGCTGACAGTAACACTCTGGCTTCCAGCAGCCTTGGTTACTACTTACAGGGTGACTCCAAAACACACCCTGTCCTGAATTTTCCCAAAAACATTTTTTCTGCACTGTCTAGCCTTCTCCTGGACATTTTAGATACAGTATAACAAGTTTGTTGTCCTATGAGAAATATTGAAAACAAAGACGGGGGGGGGGGAGGGACTTGATAGCCCTTAACATATTTGAAGACTGTTGCTATAAAGAGGACTGTGATCAATTGTTCTCCATATCTACTTCTTATCCTACATTTAGTGATCAGCTTCATCTGCAGCAAGGGAGATTTAGGTTGGATATTAGGAAAATCTCTCACCATAAGGATAGTTAAGCACTGGAATAGGCTTCCAAAGGAGACTGTGAAATCCTCATCACTGGAGGTTTTTAGGAACAAGCCAGACAAACACCTGTCAGGGATGGTGTAGGTATACTTGGTCCTGCCTCAGTGCAGGGGGCTGCACTAGATGACCTCTCGAGGTCCCTTCCAGTCCTACATTTCTGTGATTCTATAAGGTGCTGAGTGCTTTCGTAATGCTCATGACAGAGGTCATAGAGAGACACCAAGTTCGCCAGAATTGTGATTACGTACGGTTTTGATTAAAAAGTACTTATTGGTGGTGTGCCAACTTGCTGGCCAGAGCAATCAGAAATGAACCATACTATAAGCAAGTTCTACAAAAATATGCAATGAGTTCATACAGCACAGGTGTCACTGAAAACTGTATCCCAGTAATACTAATACATATACATTCTTTAGGTCAGCAACTATATAACTGTAAGCACATACACTCAAACAGGACGACTACGCAATCCAGTGGCATACATTTCAGCATCTTAGTGAGAGAGATCCACCACAAGATCTTAGAGCATTGATGTTATAGCACTGACAGTCATCTTAACATCCTTGTGGCAGGGTGCAGAAGCTGTACCAGTGCATTGTCAGGCAAGGAGATCACTCTTATTAAAGTCTCTTGCAGGCATCAAAGCTGAAGTAATGAGACAGAGTTGAACTGGGAATTCAGGGGCAAACCCAGAGCTTACTTTATAAACAGTTACCTAGTAATCAAATGGGACAACTACTGAGAATTAAGGTGGTACATCAGATGAAAGTAACTTTGCCTGTAGATTAAGCAGGGCCTTTTCTCATTTGCACACATACAAAATGGGAAGTTACTGCCTATGAAGGAGTACTTCAGAAAGGAATCTGGGGGTCATAGTGGATCACAAGCTAAATATAAGTCAACAGTGTAACACTTGCAAAAAAATCAAACATAATTCTGGGATGTATTAACAGGAGTGTCGCAAGCAAGGCATGAGAAGTAATTCTTCCGCTCTACTCTGCACTGATTAGGCCTCAACTGGAGTACTGTGTCCAGTTTTGTGCGCCACATTTCAGGAAAGATGTGGACAAATTGGAGAAAGTCCAGAGAAGAGCAACAAAAATTATTAAAGGTTGAGAAAACATGACCTATGAGGGAAAAGAGAAAACAGAGAGGGGACATGATAACAGTTTTCAAGTACATAAAAGGTTGTCACAAGGAGGAGGGAGAACAATTGTTCTTTTTAACCTCTGAGAATAGGACAAGAAGCAATTGGCTTAAATTGCAGCAAGGGCAGTTTAAGTTAGACATTTGGAAAAACTTCCTAACTGTCAGGGTGGCTAAGCACTGAAATAAATTGCCTAGGGAAGTTGTGAAATCTCCATCATTGGAGATTTTTAAGAGCAGGTTAGACAAATACCTGTCAGGGATGGTCTAGATCAGCGGTCACCAACCGGTCGATCCTGATTGACTGGTCGATCCTAGAGGATCTCCCAGTTGATCACGATCTTTGGTGGTGCAGTGTGGCTGCTACTAAGGCAGACTCCCTACCCCGGCCCCACACCACTCCCAGACGTAGCCAGTGTGGTCCCGGGGGTTGGGAGGCAGGGCTCTCCCTTTGCACGCTGCTCCTGCCTGCAACACCGCCCCCGCAGCTCCCATTAGCTGTGAGAGCTGTGGGGACAGTGCTTGCAGAGAGGGGCAGTGTGCAGAGCCACGTGCCCTCCACCTCCCTCAGGGACCACAGGGGCACATTGGCCCCTTCCAGGAACAGTATGGGGCCAGGGTAGGCAGGGAGCCTGCCTTAGCCTCGCTGCGCCTGCCACTGATTGGAACCACCAGAGGTAAGTGCTGCCCAGTGGGAGGCTGCACCCCAACCCCCAGCCCTGAACCCCATCTCAGAGCCAGCACCCCATACCCCTTCCTGCACCAGAACCCCCTACTTCACCCCAAGCCCCACCCTGAGCCCCTTCCTGGAGCCAGCACCTCATACCCCCTCCTGCATGCTGAACTCCCTTGTGCACCCCAAACCCCTCCCTGAGTCATCCCCAGAGCCAGCACCCCAAACTCCCTCCTGTACCCCAAATCCCATCCCTGACCCCCCTCCCAGAGCCAGTACCCTCTGCCCCTTCCTGCATCCCAACCCCCTGCCCCAGCCCAGAGCCCCCTCCTGCACCCAAACTCCCTCCCAGAGCTTGCACCCCTCACCCCCTCCTGCACCCCAACCCCCTGCCCCAGGCTCAGCCCAGAGCCCCCTCCCACACTGTGATCCCCTCGGCCCCAGCCCAGAGCTCGCACCCCTCCCCAACCCCAACCCTCTACACCAGCCCGGTGAAAGTGAATGAGGGTGGGAGAACATGAGCGACGGAGGGGAGGAGGGCTATGCAGTGGGCAGGGGAAAGGACGGGGCTCAGGGAAGGGGCAGAGTAGATCCTGGGTTGCCCTTAGATTCAAAAAGTGATCTTGGGCACAAAAAGGTTGGAGACCACTGGTCTAGATAATACAGTACTTAGTCCTGCCATGAATGCAGGGGACTGGACTAGATGACCCCTCGAGGTCCCTTCCATTCCTATGATTCTATGATTTTTAAAAGGGAGTGTTGTTGTTAAGACTGATTAACTCCATAGGCAGACACTAGAGACTTGGGTGAATAGCTCTCTCTAAAAATCACTACAGGTGATTTTATTTTCTATTGGATCAGGTTCATTGACACTGCAAACTCACACTCAGCAGGTAAGAGTTTAGTCATTGTAGGTTATTGACTTCACTGTAAATTGCAAGTGCTCAGGGTTTTCCCTGTGATTTCAATTCTTAGGCCTCGTCTACACACAGTTTGAGCAAAGATTTATCTAAGGCCTTAAATGATCTTCCATAGAATCATAGAAAATTAGGGTTGGAAGAGATCTCAGGAGGTCATCTAGTCCAACCCCCTGCTCAAAGCAGGACCAACCCCAACTAAATTATCCCAGCCAGGGCTTTGTCAAGCCAGGCCTTAGAAACCTCTAAGGATGGAAATTCCACCACCTCCCTAAGTAACCCATTCCAGTGCTTCACCACTCTCCTAGTGAAATAGTTTTTCCTACTATCCAACCTAGACCTCCCCCGTTGCAACTTGAGACCATTGCTCCTTGTTCTGTCATCTGCCACCACTGAGAACAGTCTAGATCGATCCTCTTTGGAACCCCCCTTCAGGTAGTTGAAGACTGCTATAAAATCCACCCTCGCTCATCATTTCTGCAGACTAAATAAGCACAGTTCCCTCAGGCTCTCCTCATATGTGCCCCGGCCCCCTAATCATTTGTATTGCCCTCCGCTGGACTCTCTCCAATTTGTCCTCATCCTTTCTGTAATGGGGGGGCCCAAAACTGGATGCAGTACTCCAGATGTGGCCTCACCAGTGCCGAATAGAGAAGAATAATTTTCACTTCTTTTCTGACCACAAACTAAAGCTAAATCCTCCTATTAGATCTTTTTTCCAGAAAGGCTGAAAAGCAGGTCAATAGCTTTGTTGAAAAACTTACTAGGATTCCCTTATAAAAGGGCATATGATTGAGATGGAATCTCTTAATGAGGGTGCAGCCTGGCATTTGTCCAATGGATAGGTCAGTTGGGCAACATTTGCAAAAAATCCTGGATTACAGCCTAAAATTCAGGGTTCTTGCAGAGCCCATTGGATGTTTTTCCCCTGGCTCTTCCTTTAAGATCTGGGATACATGCCAAACTCTTGAATCTCTCATGGTGAAACGTGTCTGAAAGCAGTGCTATTATTGGGAGGCCTGGATATCTAGTATATGCCAGAAAACAGATGCGTCTGGAAGTAAAAAGCAATTAGCTTTACATTGCTCTAAACCTGACCACCTGGAAAGAATTCTTTCTGAAGACTGGTTTCAGAGTAGCAGCCGTGTTAGTCTGTATTCGCAAAAAGAAAAGGAGTACTTGTGGCACCTTAGAGACTAACAAATTTATTAGAGCATAAGCTTTCGTGAGCTACAGCTCACTTCATCGGATGCATTTGGTGGAAAAAAATTTTTTTTTCCACCAAATGCATCCGATGAAGTGAGCTGTAGCTCACGAAAGCTTATGCTCTAATAAATTTGTTAGTCTCTAAGGTGCCACAAGTACTCCTTTTCTTTTTCTGAAGACTAAAGCTTTCGGATAGGAATTGGGAAGTTACATTATCTTTCTCCAGCAAGTGAATATCTGAAAGGACAGAAGCCATATTTTGATTAACCATATTGACCTTCATAAAAATAGAGGAATATGTTTTTTCACCTGTCTAGGGAAGTCTTGAAGATATCAATTCCTTAGAGATGGGATATATCTTTATTTTAGTAAGGCTTTTGACATAGTCCCAAATGACATTCTCATAAGCAAACTAAGGAATTATGGTCTGACTCTAGAGGAAATTACTGTAAGGTGTGTGAATAACTGATTGAAAGACTGTACTCAAAAATAGTTATCAACAGTTCACTGTCAAATTGGGAAGACTAGTGCAAGTCCCACAGGGATCTAGTACTATTCAACATTTAAATAAATGACTTGGATAACGGAGTGGAGAGTATGCTTAGAAAATTTGCAGATGACACCCAGCCGGGAAGGGTAGCAAGCACCTTGAAGGACAAGATTAGAATTCAAAATGATCTTGACAAATTGGAGAGCGGATCTGAAATCAACAAGATGAAATTCACTGAAGACAAGTGCAAAGAAGAAAAAAAATCAAGGGCACAACTACAAAATGGGGAATAGCTGGCTTGGTGATAGTACTGCTGAAAAGGATCTGGGAGTGATAGTGGATCACAAATTGAATATGATGCAATGGCAAAAAAAGGCTAATATCATTCTGGGGTGTATTAACAAGGCTGTTGTATGTAAGAGATGGAAGGTAAACGTCCCACTCTACATGTGAGGCCTCAGCTGGAGTACTGTGTTCAGTTCTGGGTGCCACATTTTAAGAAAATTGTGGCCAAATTAGAGAGAGTCCAGAGGAGAGCAAGAAAAATGATAAAAGTTTTAGAAAATCTGACCTATGAGAACAGGTTAAGAAAAACTGGCCATGTTTAAGAAAAGAAGACTAAGAGGAACCTAATTACAGGCTTCAAATATAAAGGCTGCTCTGTAAAGGGACTATTGTGATGAGTTGTGTTCACAGGAGGTAGAAGTAGTAATGGGCTTAATCTACAGCAAGTGAGATTTAGGTTAGATCTGAGGGAAAACTTTCTAACGATAAGGGCAGTTAAGCTCTTGAATAGGCTTTCAAGGGAAGTTGTGGAATCTCCATTTCTGGAGGTTTTCAAGAACAGGCCAGACAAACACCTATCAGGGATGGTCTAGATTTATTTGGTCCTGCCTCAGTGCAGGGGCTGCATTTGATGACTTCTAGAAGTCCCTTTCAGTGCCACATTTCTATGATTCTATGATAATTTTGCTAAGGTCCCACATAATTAGCCTTTTATCAGAGTATGCACTAGGTTCTCTGGATTCTAGAAGGCCTGTTGATTTCCCTGGTTAAAAAAAAAAGTATGTTTCAAACATATAGTACAGCACTACATTATCATTATCAACAGAATGAAAGTCTTAAAGCATTTTCACACTTAATTTAATGCATAAAGAAAGCAGATGACAGTATACATTTCAGTATGTGTGATCACACTTTTCTGCATGCAGCATGTGGCACAGTTGTTATTTGTATGTGCAGAGGCTACTCTCCTGGAAAGCATTTTTGTGTGTGGTAAGAAACTAATTTTCAGCTGTAATTGTTCTTGGACTAATTTGTGTTTTGATGTGCAAATAGCAGCAAATTCAAGGCCTCTGATTTTTAGATTCATCATATATATTCTGCAGGGTTTAGCCTCCCAGGGTATGTCTTCACTGTGGAGTTAACTTGAGGGATCAGCACCGGGGTGGCCTAGCTGAGTGTAAGCATGCACACTGCACAGCCAACTTGAAGCATGTCCACTCAACTGTGTACACATTGGTGCTGTACTCATTTGTGTGTGTTACTAGGAATTCTGGGGCATATCCAATGGTTTTTAGCACTGCAGTAAGATGGACCATTCTATAATTCTTTCCCAGTGAATTGTGGGAGAATTGGTCTGTCCTGGTAGGCACACAAAGGAATCATAGGAAGTCTTTGGAGGACTATCAGCACAAAGGTGGTTTAACCTGCATTCTCACTGCAAACTGGGCAGGTTACCAGCTGGAATGTTAGCAGCACTTGGGCTTATGCCTACAGCCCAGGTCAGACCAGTTAGCCTGTGTGTAAAGTACCACTGCACATGGGTGAAAGTGTTATACGTGTAGATGGGAGCTGGGTTGTGGCAATATCACAGTAAAGGTCCAAGTTAACTCTGCAGTGAAGACAAGCCCTCAGAGTCATGTGTGCACAATCAAATAGGGCACCTTCTTGAGCCCCTACTTTTTTGGTTATAAATATATTGCTAACTGATTGCGTATTGTTGTCTGATTACTGTCAAAGCATGCCCCAAATGATGCCTGCACTGCCAAGGAAAAAAATCATAAGACTGGCTCTGCCTGCAATGAGTAAATAAAAGCATGTTTGCATGCTGCGACATGTGACGTCCAGCATATCCAATATGGACTTTAATCTCTGTTTTGGGTTCTGTATATATGCTGTTTAAAGATCTAGCTCTCTGTCTTGAGCTACATATAATGGGCCTTCCTTCACTTGTATAGTAATGAAGCACTTCTAAAAGGGGTCTATTCTGATTTTTATACAGCAGTCATCCCTGTGGTTTCTGAGTTCCTGGCCCTACAATAGAGCAGCTAATGAACACGTGCAAAACTTGGGAGAAAAGAAGAGTAGGTCAGCAATGCTTATTTGGGGAGAAATTTGCATCTGAAAGGGACTGCTAGAAATGGGTGATGTGCTAAAGAGCAGGGAGGAGGAGGAAATAGAATATACATGAGGGAATATTATCTAGGATCCAGGTATGGCTTTAACAAGAACCACCACTAAAACCCAAACTGAATCTTTCACTTATTGTTAGTGAGCAGCCGGTGATGTTCTGCTGCCTACATCTTCTCCCAGGGGTCGAGGCCTACATTGCTTTTGTGAGTTGAAGGTGCTGCATTGGTGCCTCCAGCCCACATAGATGCATGGCCGGCTCTCCAGTTTTTATCGCCCCAAGCAGTGAAAAAAACTGCCGCCGCAGATGGCAAAAGAGAGGAGCTGCTGCCGAGTTCCCACCGCGGAGGGCAAAAGGGAGAGGCTGCCGCCAATTTCCTGCTGTGCCCAGCGGAACAGACAAGCTGCCGCTGAATTGCCGCCGCCGTGGAAAAACAGCCGCCCCTTTCAAACTGCCGCCCCAAGCACCTGCTTGGGACGCTGTCGCCTGGAGCTGGCCCTGAGGAGAGATAGGGTGACCATGGATCCCGTTTTTGCCATGTCCCAGCTGTCCCGAGTTTTTTGGCAAAACTGATTTTGCAAAAGAAGTGGGGTGCGACCCCTAGTAAGGCGCAGAGGGGTGTGCGGGGGGGAGGGGCGGAGAGTGACGCCAGTCCTGGATAGGGGGAGGGAAGGTGGAAGGGGTCCCTATTCATCTCCAGGTTTCAGCTGAAGCGGGGGGTGTTTTGCAAGATTGGGCCTGTTAAGCATCCAGATCCAAATGCCACAGAACCACGAGCTCCCAACCTTCCGCTCTGTCTCGTACTAAAGGAACATGATTCAAAACATTCACAGCTTGCCCTGGAGATAGCATGCGTGAGGTGGAGGGACAACAAAGCAGCCGGACACCCCTGTAGAAGTCACTCAGTCCTCCAGGACTCTCTCTCTTTCTGAGAACTCCCAGGGAGCACAGTCCACAGCAGCAGCAGCTCTGCCCTTTCTCCAGGGCCACACCTGGGCAGCTTAGGTGGCCACTACAGAGGTAGACGTGCGAGGGCCACTGGCCAGGGCCTCCTTCCCCCGGCCTTTTCAGGTAGCTGGTGTCCAGAAGGACTAACAGAGAGCAGCTTTCTTTCTGGGCAATCGGATTGTGGTGTTGTCCCTGCACAGGGGCACTAAGTTGGGGAAGGTTTCAGAGTAGCAGCCGTGTTAGTCTGTCTCTGCAAAAAGAAAAAGAGTACTTGTGGCACCTTAGAGACTAACAAATTTATTTGAGCATAAGCTTTCGTGAGCTACAGCTCACTTCATTGGATGCATTCAATGGAAAATACAGTGGGGAGAGTGCGTATGGTAACACCCATTGTTTCATGTTCTCTGTGTATATAAATCTCCCCACTGTATTTTCCACTGAATGCATCCAATGAAGTGAGCTGTAGCTCACGAAAGCTTATGCTCAAATAAATTTGTTAGTCTCTAAGGTGCCACAAGTACTCCTTTTCTTTTTAAGTTGGGGAAGGCCATCTTCCCCACTGAATCTGAGCACTCACCAGTGCCAGGCAAACTCTAGTCCCAGATTAGCTTTTCAGTATGGTACAGGTGGGGTTTGGGGACACTGTGCAATAAGTTTGGTAACACTAAATTAATTGACTCTGGCAACAGGCCTGGACTAAGAGAGTTTGGGATCTGGATCTTAACCTTCACAAACATCAGAGAAAACGGCAAAGAGTCCTGTGGCACCTCATAGACTAACAGACTTATTGGAGCATAAGCTTTCATGGGTGAATACCCACTTCGTCAGATGCATGTAGTGGAAATTTCCAGAGGCAGATATAAATATGCAAGCAAGAATCAGGCTCGAGATAATGAGGTTAGTTCAATCAGGGAGGATGAGGCCCTCTTCTAGCAGTTGAGGTGTGAACACCAAGGGAGGAGAAACTGCTTTTGTAGCTGGCTAGCCATTCACATCAGAGAGTTCACAGATGGTGGTCCAGTTCAGGTTTATCTCCAGCATTACTCTGCTGACTGAAAAGAAGAAAGAGCAGTGACTGATATGGTAATGCAGCATCTCCAATGCAGTAATGCAGCCACCCCTAAAGCACTTTTCATAACCACACATACACCTTGTTTTGCACTATAACAGATGTGAGAATGAGACAGACAGATGCATCTCAGACACCTGTGCACTGGCAATGAATATAAAGACACACACACACACATGCACGCACGTGCAGTCTCCCATAATTCTTTCAATCATTCCCCAGAGCAACTCCAGGTCCAAATATTAAGTATCAGGTTTTCTGACCTTTTGTGCTAGCACTGCTGTGCCACGAAATTTTTCCACCTCTTTTGCATACATGTGAACCCACAACAAATGACCCTTGAGTTGATGGCCTGTCATGAGGTGAACCAACAGTAACAGACGCATGAATAGATTTTCCTTAGGGGCATAATGTCAAGTCAGACGGACATGCAGCAGTGGCAAGTACAAGCAATTCTCATTGCCATTTTAAATGGTTGTTATAAGTGTCCCTAGAAGTGGGGATGACAGACGTTATTTTACAGGAAGAAGGGTATTAATTCCATATTAGAAGATACAGGTACACGTGCCAGTTCTCTAGCGACAGCTAATGGGTCTGATCTTTTGAGGAGAACCCCCCTAGAAGTCAATGGGAGTTCCAAGCGTGAAGATGCAAGATCAGCTCCAAGAATGTTTCTCCATGAACATTTCATTTTGATGAGCGCTCTTTGCTTTTGTTATTTCTTCAGATTTGACAGCCCCACTGTGTATCTACTCTGGTTGAATACAAAAACCTTGTCTAGTTCAACGACTGCAGCTGTGCAAAATGTGGGATTTGATTCATTCCAACTGCCATGGTGGATGCACATTGCACCCTCCCCTCCTACTACATCATCAAAGTCCACTGTATCTGTGGGTTGGGGTTACTAGGCCCACTTCCCTTTCTCCCCAGGAGAAGTTAGGCAGAGATTATGCATTAATGCTCCCTGTGAAGTTTTCAGCTTGTGTCTGGAGGTGTGTTGGCCATGCCCTCTTCCTGAACAGCGTAGATCAGTTTGGAAGTTGTGTTGGCGGTGGTCCATGCACTGGAGTGGGAGTTGTGGCTGCCTTGTGCCACTGCAACTGATTTTAGGCAAACCTTTATCAGCAGGGGTCTTGCAAAGCTCTTCAGGGGCTGTGTGTGTGAGGGAAATACTGGTGGGACCCACAGATGATGAAGTAGTTTCACTGGCAATACACTAGTGTGCATGCCTTTGTGTGCTACTCATAACACACGCTCGGATCATCCTGGAATGGTTTCTCTGACAACAGATAATTATTTCTTAATGTAAAACAAGCTTGTGAGACCATTACCCATGCCATTTGCTGAGGGCTGGATGAGCAATTTTGAAATAGAGAGCAAAGAAAACCCAAGCTGTTGTGTTTATAGAACTGGAGGTAAAGAGATTTTGAAATAGATTATATTCCTTGTTTTCCTAGGCAAATGTGCCTTGGTTATAGGGTATTTTTTTCTTATATTGTGGAGAAGATGGTAGCACAGGAAAAGTTGGCGCAATGGGTTAATACATTATTCTTTAAACTCTAGACATGGAGCCAAACCATCAACCCTGTTTCTAGGAGCAGCAAGGATGAAAGGTACATAAACACTGACCAAGAGTAGCTACAGGAGGGGAAGAGGCGCTTAAAAGGCATTCATCTTCATTTAAACTTGCAGAAGCCCCTTTGAAATGCCCGGGATTTGGGACATTTGGGAAGGCAGATCTAAGGGTCATTTACTCTTCACAGCACCCTTCCATTACAAAACTGGGGTAATTCCTGCTACAGCTCTGCATTGCTCTGCTCTGTGCCCAGCCTCCTTAGGTAGGAAGACCATTGCCACCTTAGGGAACCATGCTGGCAGGGGATGGGATCCCTGTGAAGTAGCAAGGAAGGCCAGTCCTTCAGTGATGCTCTGGGATTTCCCTTCAGATCTCAGGACAGCTGGACATTTAGAGGGCCATCTCCTCTGCTCACTGCTGCAAATGCCTCCCCTTCTTTCCAGGAGGAAGGTGTGTTGGAAATTCCAAAGGCTTTGACCTTGTACAGTCCAAGTGTGATGTGCTGTGGAAATAAACACACATAAAAGTGGGCCGCACAGAAGTACGTCAATTCTGCATTAAGGAGAGCACTGCTCTGCAACAGCCAAGTTATTCCTGCCTAATACCAAGAGTAAGATCAAAGACAGTGTGGGAGAGAACACAATTAGCAGGATGATTCCATCAATCCCCATGTCTCCTCTGTCACACTCACTCAGCCCCGCCTATTTTATCTTGCACTCAGAAGTGCAAGGGAGCAAGTCGGTAAGAGGCCTGAAACATAGTTCCGCATGCTTCAGAAGGCTACGCCTGCTGCTTAGGGTTTCTTGCCCCCAATAGGTGGGTATTTACCAAGCAAAAAACTTTTAAGAGAACTGTCCATTTCAGGAGAAACTATCACTGAGATTACTTGTCACTCAGCTGAGGTGGGTGTTGGAGCAGGATGTAAGTGCTTTGTATAACTTGATTGTACTATTGTGTCATTTAGTGAACTGAGTCTGATAGGACTTGGGTCAGATTTTCAAAGGAAAGAGGCAGATAGGCGCCTCTATCTTAAAGCACTAAATATTTTTGAAAATCTCGTCCTTGGAGTACAGAAAAGTTAAGTTTCTCTTTCTCTTCAACAGCTTATTCTGATGCTTGTTCTTTGGTAATGAGAACAACTGAGTCCCCCTCTTGTTGTTTCAGACCATCTGCAGATTCAGGAAGATAACACTATATTGGTTTATGCTTGGTTTAGGTTCAGAAGGTTTTCTTCACAACAACGTGGCCTAGAACTTATTTTTGTTTTTAAATGTAAGGTTAAATTCTACAGAACGTGGCTGTTCCACACAGACAAATAAAGCAAGTGGTTTGGGTGTTTTGCCACCACATATTAGTAGCATTGTGGTAGCACCTTAGAACCCCAATCATGAATCAGGATTCCACTATGCTAGCCGCTGTACAAACACAGAACAAAAAGATGGTCCCTGTCCTAAGAAGCTTACAATTTAAAGAGAAGACAAGAGAACAGGTGGTTAGACAGGCAGTCAGATGGGGGTGCAAAAAGAAAGAATGAGACAATATCGGTCAGCATAATGGGCACTGCTCTAACATAATATCCCAACATTTAAACACACCAGCGAGCGAAAAAAAATCAAGCCAAAATGTTAGTTTATTACTTTCCATGTTGGTGACCCCAACTCAATATCCCACACACCTCCTAATTATTCATCTTCTCGCCCTCTCTAGGCACTGGACCAATATTCTCCAATCTTATAAAGTCAAAAGGCAGATAAGTCCATATTTCTCAAAATGGCTGCCTGTCAGGGATGCCGAGTCTCCCCTACACACTGCAGGCTTGTACTCTAATATTCTTACCTTTTGCTGCTACTTCTTCAAAAGGATTCTTATTAATTTAACCAAAGACAGAGGCCCACATTTCAAAAGAGCTGTACATCTAAGTGAACTTGCCTAACATCCCAACACACAAATTCAAGTTGGTTCTATGCACATAAAGACTTGAATGCAGGTGCACCACGGGGGGCGGGCTTGTGTGCCCAAGCAGTGTGCATGCATTTTTTGAAAACACCACCCATATCTTTGCTTCAATCAGCATGAATATCATAAGTAATTCAAATCTGCTTCAATACCAATAGCAATGTGGCATTAATGAAGGCTGAAATTTATTATAGCCAAGTTTCCATTTGTTGTCTGAAGTGTATTGATTGTTACAGTGATCAAGCCATTGCACATTTTCCAAACAGATTACTATTTATAGTATTTCCATCTTATGGAGTCTCCAACGTATTATGTCAGCTCTGAGTATCTTTGCCGCAGGGTCAATTTCTCCTGCAATAATGAAGAAGCTGGTTTACATTTATGAGCTGTCAGCACCTGGCTACCTGGATCCACACTGCAGCATACACTGGAACAGTCAGATTGCCAGTGTATAGCCCTTAGGTGTTGTCAGAGGGAGGCAAGATATTTAATAAGAGTAACATACAAAACTAGTCAATAGCTATCCCTCCTAAATCCAAACATTTCTTTTAACCCATTACAAAGTTCACCATTTGGAAGGAAGGGAACAAAAAATTAATATACAACATTAAGCTTGACTTTCTCTGGGTGAAATAACCTGATGGGAGCAAGCTGAGATTCTGCTTCAGGATTCATTAAGAAGTGACTCAAAACTAGACAGGATGGAGGAGCAGGAAACCATGAATCAGAAGGGGTGGAAAGAAATCAGCAAAAGCAGTGGATGCCAGGAATTGACAGGTATCCAGGGCCTAAACTGTATGGATCCCCAGCCAAATTAATAGTTTTCTAAACTAACTGGATCCCACTATGCCAATTAGCTATGGCATGCATGGATCAGTAGCTGAGTAAAGATTGGCTCTCATCTCACAGTCATGTGCTCGGGAGTCTTTGCCTTTTGCTGGTTTGGTTCCTGTTCGAGGTCATCTGCTCTGAGCATTACATACACCATCTATTTTTGGATCATTGCTTATTCGCGCCTACAAGAGTCACCTGGTATTTAACATCTTAACATTGGGCCTCATCTTTGAAGATGCTGAGGGCCTCCCAGTAGTGACTGAACAATTAGACTTCCACTGAAGAGAATGAGAGTCAGCAGAAACTGAGGGCACTCAGCAACTAGCTGGATTGTGCCCTCATGCTGCAGGTAATAGAGGTGCTGATAAATGTCACCCTGACATAACTGTTCCATAGCTTCCTCCTTTTCTAGCTGCCATCAGTTCACAGATATGAGTAACTGCAATGCATTTCATGAAACACTGCAGCGAGGAAGAAGGGCTCATGAGCATTGCTTGACACGTAGGATGCATTATTAGGATTTTCAACCCACTTATCAAGGTCTATTGGAAAAGTCAGTTTAATGCAGTTGCCAGTGTTGCAAAGCAGTGTTCTAATTATCTATCAATACACTTTTCTTTACTGTGACAAAGTCTTCCTGGAGGGGAGTTGTGCTAGCACAAGATGCTCCACTAAGGGACTCCAAGACAGCAGTGAAGGCCCAAAAGCACTGATTCAGCTTACCTCTGAGCAGCCTCTTGCAGAGGAGTTCTGAAGTTACCCTCTGTAATGATGCGGCCTTTGGTAGGACACTACTGAGAGTAGCAATTCAGGACAAATTGCTTAGAGCAGGGCAGTCACAGCCCAAAGATGGATGTCCTTTATTACTAAGGCACACCAAACCAGCCAAACAGAGAGGACTTCGGTTTTACCCCACTGGCTAACCATAAGTCACACAAGCAATTCCCTTAGACACTCCAGTTTACCAGTATCACCACCAGCACCGCTCCTTATTGGGATGACTGGTTATGAAAACCAATATCCCAGTAAAAGAAAAAAGAAAAATTCTCCCGATCCCAAAGGGCCAAGCCCCAGACCCGGGTCAATATACTGGGCAGATCTGACCCACAAATCATGCTGTTGCCAATCCTTTAGAATCTAAAATCTAAAGGTTTATTCATGAAAAGAAAGAAATATAAATGAGAGCTAAAACTGGTTAAATGGAATCAATTACATACAGTAATGGCAAAGTTCTTGGTTCAGGCTTGTAGCAGTGATGGAATAAACTGCAGGTTCAAATCCAGGCTCTGGAGTACATCCACATCTTGGATGGGTCATTCAGTCTTTTGTTCAAAGCTTCAGTTTGTAGCAAAGTTCCTCCAAAGGTAAGAAGCAGGATTGAAGACAAAATGGAAATGATGCAGCTGCCTTTTATAGTCCTTTTGCCATGTGGCTTGTGCTTCCTTTGTTCCAAACACAAGCTACTCAGCACATGTCATGGAAAAACCTTAAAGTTCTGTCCAAAGGCATGTACCTGCATGCCTTGCTGAGTCACAAGGTGAATCTGCCTTCTCTCAATGGGTCAGTTGTATAGCTGATGCTCCTTAATGGGCCATCAAGCAGGCTAGGCTGTGCTGATGCCAAATTGTCTGGAGTGTCACCCATAGCACAAGTTTGAAATACAGACAGTATAGAGCCAATATTTATAACTTTAAATACAAAAATGATGCATGCATACAGATAGCATAATCATAACCAGCATATCATAACCTCTTCATGGCCACCTTATGTGACCTCCTTTGTATAAGATTTGGTGCCACTATATGACCTTGGTCGCAACAGTGATCTATACAGTCACAGTTCATGTCAACAACGTCATACCCTCTGTGACAGAATCCCAGAGGTGCGAACCATGCAAACCGTGTCTGCCCTCCCCAACAGCATAGTTCCCTCAGAGGTCTGAACAATTATGGCCATCTCAGGAAGAATGACTGTCTTTTGCCAGAAATGGTCTGTCCTGTGATCAGTTCATGTAGATCAGTTTCTCTTCCCCTTTTCTTCCTGTCTGAAAAGACTGGCCAGTGCACTCTTTTGGAGCTAATCCGACAGTTCTGATGAAAGCAGAATTCCCTATGAACTGAAGGACTAAAGAATCAGGACCTGTCTCTGTCCTTTCCGAACTTTCTTTACAGAGTTTGAGAACCCTTATCACTGGACACTGCTTGTTTGGGGTTAGGAACCTGAGGGAATCATTACTGGGCACTCTGACCTTGCTCCTTTGCCTGCTCCTCAAGCGAAGACGGAAACAGGTATAAACCTGCTCAGGGTATTCTGATGGTTGAGTAGGATCCTGGGAACCTCCAGAACATGGTTGTAAGGTGGCTGAATACTGCAGTCTGTCAGGAGGCCACCAGGGCAGGCCCAGCACAGCCTCAATGGCTGCAACAGTTAACCACTGATTGTGTCTAACTTGGGAAAGCACAGGAAGCTTCCATGCCCTTAGGCCTCAGAGCTCAGAGGAGAGGGGGGTTTTGTTCATTATCAGACAAATAAGTGAAATTAAGCATGAAGTCAAACCTGGTGCCCTTATTCCTGTGGCATGGTACGTTACTGATATCAGTGGGACCCCTTGGGAAGCAAGGCACTGTTCATTCTGAGAGTGGGCATCAGAATCTGGCCCTTTCTGAACCTGATCCTCCAAGGCTCTGAATGCCTCTTGAAAGATGCTGAACAACCATAACTCACTGTAACCACAGGGAGTGGATGGTGCTGAGCACCTTCCAGGATCAAGCGCTAAGAAACATTTCTGGGAGCTCCTGGAATGCCCCAGAATAGTCAAATGGACTTGGGAAGAACAGACCCCTGCAAAAGAACTCCTGATTCAAGCCCTGCAAAGAGCTAGCCTGAGATTTCCTAGACCTTACTAAAGAACACTGAACTGAAATCTCCATTTTGCAGTTAGTCACAATTTTTACAATGTAAAAGCCCTGGTTTTATTTTGGGACATTCAGCAACTTGTTGCAGAGTCATGTCTGCAACACAATATTGAGTGCTTGTGACACAGTGCAACTATATTGTCACATTGTGATGTCATGTGACTTCCAAGAAACAAAGACACAAGTTATTTGTTTCACAGGGCAAATTCAAGAGTGGGGCAGCCCTGCCCTGGCTCACAGGGAGAAGTATATTGCTTAGTTTTCCTTTGTTAACTATAGTCCATGAAGTTATGCACATGCATAAGTGTTTACAGAACTGGGCCCATATTTAGTAAAACTTCCTTCAAACTATACCTGAAAATACTTTGCTACATATAAATTATACAATATGACATGTGGAATAATGAAAGCAATAACCTTGTGAGGACATTTCATGGTAAATAAACAGAAGAGTTCACTAATATGGAAGGCTAATGGTAGTGGGCAAGGGAAATTAGAAGCACAAGAGTTTTTTTTCAGAAGACATGATCAGTTAATTGGAGAGATATAGGAAGGCTGTGCCAGGGGCTGCAGAAAAAGAGACAAAATAGAGCACTAAAAGGTATTTTACATTGTAATATAGAACGGCTGTGGTGGGACATATCCTCTGCTGGTGTAGACTGGTATAGCCCCTTTAAAGTCAATGGAGCTCCACAATCTGAAAATGGGCAACAAAATGTTGTTGTTATAAGCTACGTGTATAAATCACCAAATAGGTTATTTCAACCTAAATTATTTTGCATTAGTAAAACACTGTCCAAGGGCCAGATTCAGCCACATTGATGCCTATCAGTTTTAAAACTCACTAACCAAATCAGCATAATTGCTTTTGGTTTTTGCACAGATTTATCCAGAAGCACCATAACATCCAGCAAACTATACATGGTGAAGTAAAACAAGTCATACATGTCAGGTCAGTGGTAACAACAACAAGCTGTAAATAAACATGAACTATGCTATTGATAGGTTTCAGAGTAGCAGCCGTGTTAGTCTGTATTCGCAAAAAGAAAAGGAGTACTTGTGGCACCTTAGAGACTAACAAATTTATTAGAGCATAAGCTTTCATGAGCTACAGCTCACTTCATCGGATGCATTTGGTGGAAAAAACAGAGGAGAGATTTATATACATATATCATACACACTGTAAGGAGAGTGATCACTTAAGATAAGCCATCACCAGCAGCAGGGGGGGGAAAGGAGGAAAACCTTTCATGGTGACAAGCAAGGTAGGCTAATTCCAGCAGTTAACAAGAATATCAGAGGAACAGTGGGGGGTGGGGTGGGAGGGAGAAATACCATGGGGAAATAGTTTTACTTTGTGTAATGACTCATCCATTCCCAGTCTCTATTCAAGCCTAAGTTAATTGTATCCAGTTTGCAAATTAATTCCAATTCAGCAGTCTCTCATTGGAGTCTGTTTTTGAAGCTTTTTTGTTGAAGTATAGCCACTCTTAGGTCTGTGATCGAGTGACCAGAGAGATTGAAGTGTTCTCCAACTGGTTTTTGAATGTTATAATTCTTGATGTCTGATTTGTGTCCATTCATTCTTTTGCGTAGAGACTGTCCAGTTTGGCCAATGTACATGGCAGAGGGGCATTGCTGGCACATGATGGCATATATCACATTGGTAGATGCGCAGGTGAACGAGCCTCTGATTGTGTGGCTGATGTGATTAGGCCCTATGATGGTATCCCCTGAATAGATATGTGGACAGAGTTGGCAGCGGGCTTTGTTGCAAGGATAGGTTCCTGGGTTAGTGGTTCTGTTGTGTGGTGTGTGGTTGCTGGTGAGTATTTGCTTCAGATTGGGGGGCTGTCTGTAAGCAAGGACAGGTCTGTCTCCCAAGATCTGTGAGAGTGATGGGTCATCCTTCAGGATAGGTTGTAGATCCTTGATGATGCGTTGGAGAGGTTTTAGTTGGGGGCTGAAGGTGATGGCTAGTGGCGTTCTGTTGTTTTCTTTGTTGGGCCTGTCCTGTAGTAGGTGACTTCTGGGTACTCTTCTGGCTCTGTCAATCTGTTTCTTCACTTCAGCAGGTGGGTATTGTAGTTGTAGGAATGCATGATAGAGATCTTGTAGGTGTTTGTCTCTGTCTGAGGGGTTGGAGCAAATGCGGTTATATCGTAGCGCTTGGCTGTAGACAATGGATCGAGTGGTATGATCTGGATGAAAGCTAGAGGCATGTAGGTAGGAATAGCGGTCAGTAGGTTTCCGATATAGGGTGGTGTTTATGTGACCATCGCTTATTAGCACCGTAGTGTCCAGGAAGTGGATCTCTTGTGTGGACTGGTCCAGGCTGAGGTTGATGGTGGGATGGAAATTGTTGAAATCATGGTGGAATTCCTCAAGAGCTTCTTTTCCATGGGTCCAGATGATGAAGATGTCATCAATGTAGCGCAAGTAGAGTAGGGGCATTAGGGGACGAGAGCTGAGGAAGCGTTGTTCTAAGTCAGCCATAAAAATGTTGGCATACTGTGGGGCCATGCGGGTACCCATCGCAGTGCCGCTGATTTGAAGGTATACCAAATGTGAAATAGTTATGGGTCAGGACAAAGTCACAAAGTTCAGCCACCAGGTTAGCCGTGACAGTATCGGGGATACTGTTCCTGACGGCTTGTAGTCCATCTTTGTGTGGAATGTTGGTGTAGAGGGCTTCTACATCCATAGTGGCCAGGATGGTGTTTTTAGGAAGATCAGCAATGGACTGTAGTTTCCTCAGGAAGTCAGTGGTGTCTCGAAGATAGCTGGGAGTGCTGGTAACGTAGGGCCTGAGGAGGGAGTCTACATAGCCAGACAATCCTGCTGTCAGGGTGCCAATGCCTGAGATGATGGGGCGTCCAGGATTTCCAGGTTTATGGATCTTGGGTAGCAGATAGAATACCCCAGGTCGGGGTATGCTATTGATAGTCACCACCCAGGCCTGCCTTCTCTTAGCAGAATATGTGCAGGGGTTGGAAGAGTCTAACGCAGGCAGGCAGCACTCCTGGATGACATGCTTCATCGGCTCTGGCTATGAGCTGCTACTATCTGTCCATTGTTTCCAGGGGTGCAGTAGCAAGCCATTTGACATCTGTACATATTGGTCAACCAATTGTCTCAGCGCTCACAGCATCCCTATCTTTTCCCAGGGTAGGCCTGCTTTATCTGTCTCTCACCCAGCAGGTGCAATTAGAGACAGAGATCTAGCACTGTGTGAACACAGGGCTTAATAACAACTTTAAAGAGAAGCACAAACCCTGCTAGTTTTCCTGGGGACAATATTTCTTGTGGCAATGAATGGTTGCACTCCATAATATACATGACATATGTGTCTGCCTGTGACAGAGCAGCCAAGCCATCTATCACTGAGCAAGAACAGAACTAGCCATAAGCACAAGATATTTCTTGGGAGCCCAAGAGCTCCTGTGCAGATTCTCAGGCCACTCCCAGCTCTATCCTCTGAAGCATGAATAGAAGGAAAGAAATGCTCAGTCTGATTTTTCCTCCCCTCTCAGCCCCAGCAGCTTTGTATTCTGCATATCAGAAGCCAGGCCACAGGCAAAGCTCAGCAGTGAGGACTGACTGAATCAGCTCCACAGGTAACGGATATATGTACCCTATAAGTTGTAAGGCTCACTGTATTAAAGCAGATTTCAGAGTAGCAGCCGTGTTAGTATGTATCCGCAAAAAGAAAAGGAGGACTTGTGGCACCTTAGAGACTAACAAATTTATTAGATGAAGTGAGCTGTAGCTCACGAAAGCTTATGCTCAAATAAATTTGTTAGTCTCTAAGGTGCCACAAGTATTCCTTTTCTTTTTATGTATTAAAGCAAGCCACTCTGTTCATCTTTTCTCTCTCTAACTGAAGCTAGCACCTGCCTTTGTGTTTTCAGCCAAATATCCCTTTAACCATGTAGAAACCCAGTCCCAAATACCAGTTTGTGTGAGGTGGAAGAGCTGTATTTCTAAGTACCAGGACAAGCTTTGGGGAGAAGGAGAAATAAGCATGGTACTTTTTGTACACACCCCTGGGGATGTTTTTTCTTGTGTACCCAGTGAAATGCTCTGAATATTTTTAGATCTCCAGATAGCTTTTTTTCATTTGTTGGATTTAGTGCCTGTTTGGGATGTTTCATTTGTTCTTCTGATAAATAAAAAGTGCAATTGTATCAAGTTTGCCCTGGAAGATTTTTTTCTCACCCTTTTCATGGGCAGTTTTCAGACACAAACTCCTCTCACTCACATGTAGCAGTGACAATTATATGATTTAGCAGTATGGTCCGGAATACAGGGCAGAGCATAGCTGCTCACTCAGGCTCTCTCTAGCGCTAGGACACAACAACTGAGGGCTGCTAGTCCTCCAATACCTTCCCATAATCCCTCATTCCATGGCTTTTTCCTGTCCTCTACCTATTCCCTGATCAGAAGTTACCTACCACTGAGAATAGGGCTGTAATGACTTATTCCCCTGATTTGTAATGAAAGGAGGCACAGAGGTGATATTGCCTGCATTCTATCTCCTCTGCCATCCAGGTTGAACATTCTTCACCTACTGCTATTGAGACAGAGCTGGGAAACAGAAGTTCATGAATCATACTCCCAGCTCTAACACGAGCAAATCACTTAACCTCTCTGCCTCAGTTTCAGTACTAGTGTCAGTGAGCTCATAACACAAACCTACCTCACGGGGGTGTTTTGAGATGTGAAGTACTGAGGAGGAAAATTCTAACAAGTGTCACTACATTGGCTATGGTGGAATGGGAGAAAGCTCTTGTCTGTTAGTAACAGTGGAAGGGAAATTTGTATTAAAGCTAATGTTAAAATTAGATAATATTCAAGTTAAGGAAAGAGTGTCTATACATCTGGGTATAATGCTTAAATTATCCAAAAGTATGAAGTTTGATTTAAAATCATAAAATACATATCGTACATAATCTGCAATATCCTAAAATAAGGTTAATACATTCAGCGATACAGTTAAAGTAGTAGCATAAATACTACTGCAAGTAAGTGCCCAGTCTTGCAAGGCACCAAACACCCATGGAATTCCAAAGACAGTGACTCATGCACACTACTCCGTAGACCCCACATATAGAATATTAACTCTTATATAGCACTTTCCATCAGTAGATCTCAAAGGACTTTACAAAGGACATAACTATACAAGATCACTGACATAAGTGAATTTGCAGACTTTCCCATTATTCATCAGACACATACGGTGACTTTGGTGGAATGAAAATGGAAGCCCTGTTTGTGGTGCTAGTGTTGGCACCAAATGATGAATAGGATGACTGGATAAAATACATGCATATCACAGGGAAATAGATCAGCAATTCAAAATGGGAATACCCAGCATTTCTTAGCCATTCCTTTACTGTTAGGGCTAGATTCTGCTAGCTGATCCATGCAAATACATACTTAAACCCCAATCCTTCGTCTCTGCATGGGTACAAGTGGCAAAAGCATATCAGATATAAAAATGAGAAAAATAAGAACATCCAAAATAAAGCATAGACATTGACACAGTAAGTAGAGACAAGTAAAACCATCACAGCTAAAAGGACCATTACTTTCACATGTGGCAGAGTTATAGTCAGACAGGAATCCCCTCTCCACCAACAGTAAAGGGACATAATTACTGATATAAAACTATGGAAGCTGCTAAATCAAATATATGTTACATCACATATTTTGTCATATGCATTACCTATAGAGAGAGTTAATCAGTTATTATCAGTAGTTAGATAACATCTTTATACCATATCTGATTCCCACTGTCTGTGCGTAACCACAAGAACTTCATAGCACCCAGCCCAGTCTCTTTGTCTGGAAAGCTCAGTCCTTAAAGGCACAGCCCCTAATCTCAGACTGGGACCTAAGACACTACCATGTATCACGACCACTGTAGGAACACTGGTACCCTGTATTACAGTATTACAGTACAGTGCTATAACACTATACTCCATTGATTTACATTTGTTTCTTTTGCTTTCAACTTACAATAATATGTACGTTCAAACTCCACCAAAGCTAAAGATGGTACATTTACACTGACAGGTGGGGAGATGATTGGCAGCAAGCACAACACTTTGTTACGATGTCAAGGATTTGGCAAGCTACCCAGTGGGAAAATAAATTCCATCACAACATACGGCTTCCCACTGACTGACATGCTTGTACATGACTGGCTCAATGCACAAACTGTTATTTGGGTCTATCCATCCCATTCTGACATTTTGCATTCCCAGAGAATAGCAAACAATATGGCACCTTTTCTGCTTTTTTCTTTCGAGTGTTTCCAATACATTAGTTCAGTGCTCCCCAACTTGTTATTGTTACCCTGCCCCAGTGATGGGTTGGTGGAGAGACACTCCCTCCACTCTGCGCCCCTCATTGCACATCCTGACGTACTTTGTCTCCCCTTTTATCCTCCCCACTCCCACTTGTTTCTTTTTCTTTGCGGTGTAGTTCCCCCCCACCCCTCCAACTTATTGTATTTGGGATTTGTTCTTTCTGGTTCCCTTCCCCCATTCCCCCACTCAGCCAAAGGCTACATGCTGCTCAGGGTGTGGGGAGGATATGGCATCTACGGGGGCTGTGAGGCACATACTGTCATGGCTGAGGAGTGGGGAGCAGAGAGGAGCTGCCCCTCCTCTTCCTGGCTTATCCAAGCAGCGCTTCCCCTCCTCCTTAGCTGGTGTGAGGAGATTGGGGTGTGATTGTTTCAGCTTAGGCCCGGCCTATACAGTTTGCACCAGTATAACTATGTGGTTTAGGGATGGGATTTTGCTACCAAAATCATTATACCAGCACAACCCCTAGAGTGGATGCAGTTACACTAGGATAAAAGTGCCTTTCACAGTATAGCTTCTCCCCCGCCACACCATCACAATACTGAATCAGCCCTTTTCTACCAGTATTATGGTACCCTCTCTAGAGGCTTGTACCTCTTTAATTATCATATACTGGTGTTGTTAAAGCAGTATGACTTTTGTGTCTAGAGAAGCCCTTACTTTAACCACTGAGTGAGCACAGAAAGGCCTGGTGTGGCAAGCTGTAGCCTCAGCCCATGGCCCTGTGCCTGTCAGCAGCTCCTAGAGCTAGTTCATTAAACGGCATTGCAGAAGGAGAGAAGGAAGGCAGCTGGCTTTTAAGGACTCATGAACCCATCTGCATGGAAGCACATTTTCAGTGCATTGTGGGGGAAGGATCCAGGGAAACATGCAGCTTCCTTTGCCCTCTGTCCTTCTCTCCTCTACCTCCTCTCCCAGAGTCCTTTGGGGCCCAACCCCAGGTTAGAAGATGTGAGTTAGTGAAAAGATTCTACCTTAGAGTTTGAATTCACATTTTTTTTTTTTTTTTGGTAAAGGCTCCAGATAAGGAGATCTCTTTCCAATACATGACCTCACTGCCTGTGTGCTTGCCCACCTATTAGGGACTGGAACTTGTGAACCCTACTCACAAATGTAATGCTGCAAGCGAAGGCTACTCATGGGGGCAAGGAGTTGCAGGTTTGGGCCCGAGGTGACTAGTTTTTCTGAACATGGGCATAATCACCAAGTTAATATTTAATTTCCCATGGAAAAGCTTTACGGCCAGCTGCTCAGAGCATTTGAATAGATTAGTTACGTTGAAGAGGGCACTTGCTTTCTTATTTGCATATTAATTTCTTTGCCTCTGCTCATTTAATAGCTTTAGCAACCATGGCACAAAAGAATCAACTGGGGGTGAGAGAGTGGCTGGGGATGGGGAAGGCTGCTGCCTTACCAACAAAGCATGCAGTTTATTAGAAAAGGGATCAGATGTCAGACTACCTGAGGTGCATTAATGAATCCTGGTAAAGCAGGTTTCAGAGTAGCAGCCGTGTTAGTCTGTATCCGCAAAAAGAAAAGGAGTACTTGTGGCACCTTAGAGACTAACAAATTTTGTTAAATTTGTTAGTCTCTAAGGTGCCACAAGTACTCCTTTTCTTCCTGGTAAAGCAGTATCTGAAGAAAGGAAAGATGGGCAGGAATTCACAGATACTTAGAGCCAGCTCTTCAGTGATGGTTCTTTACATATAGCTCCACTGTTTTTTGTTTGTTTGTTTGTTTTTTGGTGAAAAACATCTTTATTTTCCAGAAATATACAAACTTATTCTCTCATTTCTCCATCTTCTTCTTCTTCTTCTTCTACTCCTCTGATGTACAGGACATTGTTACATCTTATCAAAACTTCACCAAGGTGTCCTGACAATGCACCATCTATGTATTCTTCGGTGTTTGCAAGCTGCATGTTCGTGTAGCCATCAACAGAAACCAGGTAGCGCTTGTACTCCATCCCCCACTTCAGCTTCACCATCACCGGCTTCCCTGTCAGCCAGTTCAGGAAGGGCTTGGGTTCAGGGGCAAGCTCATGGTAACGCAGCCTGGCACAAGGCAGCGGTAAAAACAAAAATTACTCACAGGGCCGCACGTGCACCCGCTGGAGTCTAAGAGAAAGGCAGGAAGCGATGCCCGTGCCTCCACTGGTTGCAAGGCATTTACACCCATCCACACCAGCTGAGGATATGACCTTCAGGGTGTGACTTTTCAGAGGTGCTGAGCACCTGCAGCTCCCACAGGAGTTGAGGGAACTCCATGCTCGTGAAAAATCAGGCCCATACTGTTCCTTTAGGGTTTAATCCCACAGACTCTTACCTCACACATGTAATCCCCTGGATTTTGCTGGGATTGGGCATGGGAGAAATTGTTATTCTAGTAAGGGGTTGCAGGATTGGGCCCTTGAGGAGCAGGTGTTTCCTGGCTGTGGTAGGATGTTGATCTGGACAGCCTCAGTGAGGATGGCAGATCTTAGCCAGAGGAACAGCAGAGCACAGTATGTTAAATTAAAGCCTTTGGTCAGTCAGTTGTGAGTTAACCCTGCATGACATGAGCAATCAAGACAAGGGATTTCATTTACAGTCACCTAGAAATAGTTCCCTCCACCCCAGTGTGTTCATGGTTTTTGCTTTCTAAATCCTGATCAAGGGCAGGCCCTTCCCCATTCTGTTAAATGAGTCTGTTTCATGTAGCTTTTCAAATTATTCTTTTGTGTCCTAATAGCATAGTTCCCTGCCTCAAACAGGTCAACGGGGGTTGTCTGCTATACAAATACACATTTTTCAGTCTTCACGCCTGCACCCTGGGAAGCAACAGTCTCATCTGAAAAGAAGTAGTTGAATAGCTGCCATAAATAGCTTAATTTGATTTGTCCAGGAATAGTTTTATCAGCTCTGAGTTATACTCCCATTCTAAACCTACATTATTTATCTTAAGTTTGCAAAGTAACTAATCACGTGCATTTATCATAATTAACATAGAGCCCAATTCTAAAGAAATAGTGGGCCTGATTCTCAGTTACTAAGTTTCTGTGACAGGGGTAGGGACAGTGCCAGGGTGCAAAGGTGGCCAATTTTGTGCTCCCCCTAAGGTGACTAGATGTCCCGATAAAATCAGGACTGTCCCGATATTTAGTTGTTTGTCCCGCGTTCTGACCGATGTGCAGCCGGGACACCATTTGTCCTGATATTTTGCTTCAGCAGCACTCCAGCTTTTTTTTTTTTTCCTTGGGGATGCAAAAAACCTAGAGCCAGCCCTGGTGATGGTGGTGGTGGGGGGTGAACCTGTGGCTGCCCCCTCCCCCAGGCGTCCCGATATTTTGTTCTGGTCATCTGGTCACCCTAGCTCCCCCTATTGTGGGGCTTGCCCGTCCTCTGGTGCAAGTTAGAGTGGCCTGAGGACATGCTTTGAGGCTGCTCAAATTTATGCTTTGCTTTCCAGGCGCACCCTTTCCCCCCCACACGAACCCTGAAAAGCAGAGCATAGAACGGAATGTCCCCAGTACACCTACAATGGAACAGGATCACTGTTTTATGCCAGCTCTGTATCTGCCAGTGAAACCCTCTGCACAGGGGAGTGTTCTCAGGGGAGGATTTCTGTCCCCTTTCAGGTCTTTACACCCCCCCCGGCAGTGTAACTGTGACTCAGGCCCATTTCAAGGCCATCTGGTCACACATGTTCCAGATCTGCCCATTCAGGTTGAGTGCAAAAGGCCAGGTATCCTGGCTATGCTGTTGGTAGTCAGTGAAGAACTTTGTGCTAGCAAGTAAAGGGAAGGGAAGGGGGGAAGAAATCTAACTCTGCATTTACAAGACGTGGGGCTGCTCTGAGAAAGGAAATTAGCAGCTGTGGAAACATACCTGGGCTGAATAAGTCTCTTGCATGTTGCGTGGCGTATAATAGAGCCTTCTTGTCCAATTCACCTTTGGCAGAAAAGATTTGATATACTGCAATTCTGGTTATTTGCCCTAACACCATTACTATTACAGAAACAATCAGAGTAGATTATTGTTTTGATTTATCCTCAATTTCCTCTCCAGCATTTCTACAATCACTTGTACTGAGCATGAAGAGCTCCCGTGGTGCGGACATAACATTCACACATTTGTATTTGAATTCCAGTAAAGCTACACCCCTTAACTTCATCGCAGCTCATTGGAGTTGGTAGGTTTTGGATGTCCAAACTATGCAACCTAAAACCTCCCTGACTGTGTGTTTGCTTTTGAACAATCTTTACCCCATTCTCTGGTAGGTGATAGGAACACAGTTTCCCTTTATAAAATAAATTTAAAACTCTAGTAAAGCGAGAATTAGGCTCCGTGTTTAAAGCATGTGATTAAATCCATCCCTATTCAGAAACCACTTACATCTGTGCTTCAGTCCCATCAGCTTTAATGAAACTTAAATGTGCTTAAGTACTTTGCTATATAGGGGTTGTAAAGGTTCCTTCCCCACTCTGAACTCTAGGGTACAGATGTGGGGACCTGCATGAAAACCCCCTAGGTAGTATATTTAGAGATGCGTGTGTCTTATTAACTCTGTTTTCCCCTAGAGCTCGAGGAAGAAATCACAGTCAGCGTTTCACCCTATCTGTGATTTTGGGGGCGTGTCATAATTATAAAGGAAAGGGTAAACACCTTTAAATCCCTCCTGGCCAGAGGAAAAACCCTTTCACCTGTAAAGATTCATAGATTCATAGATACTAAGGTCAGAAGGGACCATTCTGATCATCTAGTCCGACCTCCTGCACAGTGCAGGCCACAGAATCTCACCCACCCACTCCTATGAAAAGCCTCACCTATGTCTGAGCTACTGAAGTCCTTAAATCGTGGTTTAAAGACTTCAAAGAGCAGAGAAGCCTCCCTCAAGTCAACCATGCCCCAAGCTACAGAGGAAGGTGAAAAACCTCCAGGGCCTCTCCAATCTGCCCTGGAGGAAAATTCCTTCCCGACCCCAAATATGGCGATCAGCTAAACCCTGAGCATAAGGGCAAGATTCACCAGCCAGATTCTACAGAAAATTCTTTCCTGGGTAACTCAGATCCCATCCATCTAATATCCCATCTCAGGGGATTAGTCCTATTTACCCTGAATATTTAAAGATCAATTACTTACCAAAATCCCATTATCCCATCATACCATCTCCTCCATAAACTTATCGAGTAGAATCTTAAAACCAGATAGATCTTTTGCCCCCACTGCTTCCCTTGGAAGTCTATTCCAAAACTTCACTCCTCTGATGGTTAAAAACCTTCGTCTGATTTCAAGTCTAAACTTCCTGGTGGCCAGTTTATACCCATTTGTTCTTGTGTCCACATTGGTGCTGAGCTTAAATAATTCCTCTCCCTCTCCTGCATTTATCCTTCTGATATATTTAGAGAGCGCAATCATATCTCCCCTCAACCTTCTTTTAGTTAGGCTAAACAAGCCAAGCTCCTTAAGTCTCCTTTCATAAGACAAGTTTTCCATTCCTCGGATCATCCTAGTAGCCCTTCTCTGTACCTGCTCCAGTTTGAATTCATCCTTTTTAAGTATGGGAGACCAGAACTGCACACAGTATTCTAGGTGAGGTCTCACCAGTGCCTTGTATAACGGTACTAAAACCTCCTTAGCCCTACTGGAAATGCCTCTCCTGATGCATCCCAAAACCGCATTAGCTTTTTTCACAGCCATATCACATTGGCAGCTCATAGTCATCCTATGATCAACCAATACTCCAAGGTCCTTCTCCTCTTCTGTTACTTCTAATTGATGCGTCCCCAACTTATAACTAAAATTCTTGTTATTAATCCCTAAATGCATAACCTTACACTTCTCACTATTAAATTTGGGTTAAGAAAACAGAATCTAACGCATCTACAGCTAGATTACTAAGTTCTAAGACTCCATTCCTGTTCTGTTCCCGGCAACAGCATCACACCGACAGAGAGAACCTTTGTTTCTCCCCCCCATTCCAGCTTTGAAAGTATCTTGTCTCCTCATTGGTCATTTTGGTCAGGTGCCAGCGAGGTTATCCTAGCTTCTTAACCCTTTACAGGTGAAAAGGTTTTTCCTCTGGCCAGGAGGGATTTAAAGGTGTTTACCCTTCCCTTTGTATTTATGACGGGGTGAACTGTTGAATCAGAGCCTTAGTGAGAGAGGGGTTCTTCTACTTTTCTCCTTGTAAACGGCAAGAGAAAGATCTCTGGAATTTTCAGATTTCCCTTTTCTGTTTTCTAATGCTACTGTAGCTTTAAAAGGGCTTAGCAGCATTTTCCTCTGGGCAGATGGAGCAAGGGATGGTCAGTCTCATCTACTTAGCTTCAAGCAGCACATGGGAGGTTATTCCCTTACTGTTTCAAAATGAACATGCAAATTCCAGCCACATTGGAGTCAGTGAGTAGCCAGTGTGCTCTTTGCTGCTGTTGATTTAGGAATGCCCTACAACCAAGTGACCGGGGGGAGGAGGGATATGAATCTACTGAGATTTATTCAGGCGGGGCAGACCCTATACTTGTTCACCATCCTTCTCAGAGGGTTGTGGCCACTTGTCCTGACTGCCCAAGTATGTTTTAAAAAGCTGTGACTTGATTTTTGTAGTGTTGCAGCTGATGACCGAGACGCTCTGGGGAATTAACATTTGAGAACAAAAAGAAAAGGAGTACTTGTGGCACCTTAGAGACTAACAAATTTATTTGAGCATAAGCTTTCATGAGCTACAGCTCACTTCATCGGATGCATTTGGTGGAAAAAACAGAGGAGAGATTTATATACACACACACACAGAGAACATGAAACAATGGGTTTATCATACACACTGTAAGGAGAGTGATCACTTAAGATAAGCCATCACCAGCAGCAGGGGGGGGAAGGAAGAAAACCTTTCATGGTGATAAGCAAGGTAGGCTAATTCCAGCAATTAACAAGAATATCAGAGGAACAGTGGGGGGTGGGGTGGGGAGGAGAAATACCATGGGGAAATAGTTGTACTTTGTGTAATGACAGGTTTCAGAGTAGCAGCTTAACTAATAAATTTGTTAGTCTCTAAGGTGCCACAAGTACTCCTTCACTTTGTGTAATGACTCATCCATTCCTAGTCTCTATTCAACCCTCTATCCCTCCCTTGCCTCAGTGGCTACTGCTAGTTATCATCTAGCCCCTGCTCCCTGGGACAGACTGCAGTCTATGAACCACTCATTATCGGCAAGGGGGGGTTGGACCAGCTGCCTCTGCGTATCTCTGGGCTACCCCTCTGCAGCCCCAGTATCTTTTTATAAGCCTTTAAACTAGGCCTGCAGCCTGGGGTTTTGCTAGGCTGGAGTTCCCAGCTCCTTCTGCCCTTCCCCAGCACTGCTCTACCCTAGGTACCCTCCTCAGCTTCCCAGACAGCCAGGTCTCTCTCTAGCCTCTTGAGAGAGAAGGTCTTTCCTTATGGCCCACCGCCCTCTTATAAGGGCCAGCTGGGCCCCCGATTGCACTGGCTACAGCTGTGGCTGCTTTCCCAGTCAGCCCAGCTTTTCCCCTGCCACAGCCCTCTTCCAGGGCTGTTTTAAACCCTTCAGGGCCAGAGCAGGGTAAGCACCCTGCTACACACTCCTTTTAAAGGTCTCCATAAACCCCATGATGCTGCCATCCCAACTTCAAGCGTGGAAGTCCTTAGCTTGATGTAAGGCAGGTTCACAATTCTAACGTATACAGGTAAATCAAGGAAAGCTGTCTTTGTAAAAGGTTTGTTTAAAGATCATAACACAGCAAGAATGTTTACTGTCTGTTTAGGATGGAAGTAAATAGGTGAGGCCAAGGCCTCAAATGTTTATCTGACAGGATAGGAAAAAAAAAAAAGTAAATAATCTGAGCCTGCCCAGAGTTGGATTATATCCACTATAAACTCTGCCTGCAGATGCAAACAGCTGTTACATGTATGCTGAAGGGATTCTGAGGTTGTTTGCAGAAGCATGACATTCCAGTAAACTTGCAGGGCTCTGGGAAAAGACTGACATTAACACAACTTGGATGACATCTCTTCAAGTCAGTGGCAGTTCACAGGGTATGCATTTTGCAATAACTGGAAATCCAGAGAGAAGGACCAGATTAAATCTTTTCCTTACATTATTTGTCTGTGATGACAGCAAAAATGAGAGAAATCCCAATATGGTTCCATGAAAACTGCTAATAAAACCCAAAGAACAAGATCTGTCAAGTGGCAGAAACCAGCCATGGATTTCTCACTCTCCTGTGAGGGGAGCAGAGATATCCTAAATACTAGTTTGTACCTAGGATTCAAGACTAAGGCTAATCCTGCAAGGCACTGAGTGCCTCTTGAGAATGGATGAGCACTTTAAGATCAAGTCCTACAAAGCAATTAAAATCAGAGCCAATATAACGCTGCAATGAAGTAGGCAGCTCTACAATGCCACAGTACCTAGCGTATGAAAATGCCTGGAATACACAAAGTCTAGTCTGTCTCCTGTGAGCAGATTTTCAGCATGGGCAGTCGCAGAATGTCTCAAAGTGACTCACTGGCTGGATGTTTACTTAACACCAGCAGGAACCACAGCAAGCACTTAAGCTGTCTGTACATGGTGAAGCGGCTGGCAGCACATCTTCAATTTTTAACCGAGACCTGATCAATGAAAGTTAATAGTCCTGTTCTATAAATATACCCAACCCTACATTATGATACAACCTAGCTCATCCACAGCACTTATCTGTTGATTTCAAAGCACTCTACAAAGGAGGTCAGTCTCATTATTTTACGGATGGGAAAAACTGAAGCACAAGGTAGTGAAGTGCCTTGCCCAAAGTCACCCAGCAGGCAAGTGGCAGAGACAGGAAAAGAACCCAGGTCTCCAAAGCTCCAGTCTAGTGCTCAATTCAGTAAAACACAGTGCTTCAGCAATGTTACAGAGCTGCATAGCTAAGCACCGATGAGTCAGGAAATGTCAACATTAAGATTTTCTGCACAACCTTAACTCTTCCAGGTACACATCATGATACTGCCTTACATAATCCCTAGTTCTGATGTAACGCAATTCCATACACAGGAAAATATGGAAATATTAAAAACATCAGGCTGAATGAGACAGGGCCCCGTGAATCTCAGCCTCATTTAGTGCCCATCTTGAGGATGGGGCTAGAGAGAGGCAGGGGGAAATATCCCAAGGCAGTGGTTCCCCCACTCCTCCAAAGTCAGCAATCCCCCCTGCCCCCCCAGCCCTCTTCCGATGCCTTTCCGGTAGAGTTCAGGAAAGCAGATATTTTGTGACTGCTCTCCTGAAAACTCCCTGAATTCCCTTCCCAGGGCTCTTCCTCAGCTGCCAGATCAGCGTTACCTACTCAAGGAATACCCAGGGGCTCAGGGAGATAATGCCACAGAGAAAAGCCAGGGCACTACCAATCTTGCTACTGTAACAAGCAGCCTTAATGTGGAAAAATCATTCTCCCTTCTGTCATGTCCAATCCCTGTACAAAGCAGTAAAGCCAAGCATGTATTTAAGATACAATTGATACTCCGTGTCGATGCTGAACTAAACTAACTCCAGTTGCAAGAATTAGTTCCATTGCCCCTGCCTCCACCACTGATTGAACATGAGACATTTTAACTTAAGACACAGGCTGACTTTTCAGTCAGAAATTTTGATATCGTTTTTTCATTATTTTACCAGATATTCTTATAACTCAATTTAGATAGGAAAAAAAAACCCAAAACCCTAAACCTGAAAGTTATTTAATGTAATCACAGGCGTGTAGGGGGTTCAGACCCACTGAGGCCAGGTCTACACTAAAAAGTTAAGTTGACCCAGCTACGTCACTCAGGTATGCGAAAAATCCATAGCATTTAAATCGATCTAACTCCTGGCATAGACAGTGGGCAAGTCTACACTTAAAACACCATGCTGCTGTACATGTGTGCCTGATAATATGGGGTGGGGGAGACAATATAAAGGGGGGAGCCACATGACCACTGCATGTGTCACCTCTGGGAGGAACCTTCTACCCCACCTCCCTGGGCCAGGGCAGCCAATCCCACTGGGGTCACAGGAGAAGGGAACATGTGCTGTGCCTCTGGGCCAGGCCTGCTGACTCCGGCCTGACTAACACAGCACTAGTATCTCCCTTGAGATCCCATGCCCTCAGGGACACCTCAGCATGGTTAGGGGCATGGGCAATGCCCCTATCTCTGGCAGAACAGAGAGACTCTGCTCCCAGCACCTTCCCCAGCAATCCCCTGACCTGCGCCCAGCCCAGGACATCCGTGCTCTCCCTGCCCCGCAGAGTTACCTGCCGGGGACTCTGTCCTTCTCTTGCTGCACTCCCCTCCCCCTCCCTCCGCCTTTTCCAGCTCGCTTGGCCTAGGGTGACCAGACAGCAAGTGTAAAAAATCAGGACAGGGATCTCCGTTGGGACACATGCAAGACCCAATTGCTCATCCTAATGTAACAATCTAAGGACAAGATTCATAAGTGGGACACAGATACCAGGAGAGAGGGGACAAATCTGCCAGTTGTTTTAAAGGCTGAATGAATTCCCCTGAATTATAGTTTGAACGTACTGAAATCAGATACTTCTAAAATTGTAGGAGATAACATTCCACCTGGGGCCAGGTATTCTTATTGTCACAAAGTAGCCAACCAGTTTCAGGTTCTTCAGGGATGGTGGTGGGGAACCATGCTGTTCCTGTTCTTGGTCTGCCACCTCCCACTCTGTGAAGCTCAAACTCTTGGGAGTTTCCCAGAGCAGCTTTAATGACGAAACGGTTCTCAGAAGTTTGATCTGCCAAAGGCCAGTCCCCTCAGCTCATGAAAAGAGTACCGTGGCTGGTATTTACTTATCAAATGGCCTGAATTAAAGCTGTGATGTGATTGGCTAATGAGGTTTCCAAGCCCTGTAAGTATTAATCTGAGGCACCTCATAAGACTGAGTGGTGAAAAGCCCTAGTCTGATCCCACTTGAAATCCATTGCGAAATTCCACTGAAAGGACTTCAGCAGAAGCAGATCAGTCCCTTTGTTTGGCAAAACTTGTTCCACTGCTTGACCTTTTCAGACTCCTGCTTCCTCCTACTCTGAAACTGTAGGCTTTGCCCCCCTTTACCCTCTAAAAACCTTCCTCCATCCCCCCTCAACCCAATTCATCAGGCTGCATCTCTTCATTAACTCCCAAACTTCTCCCGAACACCCACACTCACAACTTCAGGGCATGCACAATTTATACATGCAGTGATTCAAGGTCCCAACTGACAGGCTGCCTCCTCTGTCCTCAGGTGGCAATCTTCGCATACAGACTGAGGAGGGTTGTAGGGAGACAGCTGAGAGCAGCTTATCGTAGGCCAATAGTCTATCGGAAGGCAGAGGAAACCTCTAGCACTCAGGCTAACTTGGAGATGGGGGTAACAAAGTGGGCTATGTGGTTGCCCTACCCCAGCATCAAATGGCATTGGCAACACCTCCCTGAAAGGCAGGCTCAGCCCAGGCTCCACCCACTCCTCACCCACTTGCTCTGGGGATGGGACATCTGTGAGGCCTACTCCTACATACCTGGACCCACTGTCCAGCTAACTCACACAGGTCTCTAGTCTAAGGCACAATTTAGTCCTTACATGTGTTTTTTTTTCCCCTCCGAGACAATTTTAATTAGTAGCTTTTGGTCTTAGTTCTAGCATGGTTGCACAGGGATAGCTAAAGGCAGAATTTGTCCTGTGGAGTTCAAATAATTACTGTTTCAGAGACCATAGGAAATGTAACCAGGATAGCGGAGAGGGCCTTGCTCTCTAACACGGATCATCTAATCCTCCACTGGCAATAACAGTTATTATTGTGTCATCTGGCCCAGTTCTCAAAGAATCATAGACTAAGCCCAGAAGTGTCCATTCTGATCATCTCGTCTGACCTCCTGCATAGAACAAGCCAGAAAACGTTGTTAAGTGGCTCCTGAATCAAGCCCGTCCCTTCCGGCTGAGCTAGCTCACATCTTTTAGAAATAGGTTTCAGAGTAGCAGCCGTGTTAGTCTGTATTCGCAAAAAGAAAAGGAGTACTTGTGGCACCTTAGAGACTAACAAATTTATTAGAGCATAAGCTTTCGTGAGCTACAGCTCACTTCATCGGATGCATTTGGTGGAAAAAACAGAGGAGAGATTTATATACACACACACAGAGAACATGAAACAATGGGTTTATCATACACACTGTAAGGAGAGTGATCACTTAAGATAAGCCATCACCAACAGCAGGGGGGGGAAGGAGGAAAACCTTTCATGGTGACAAGCAGGTAGGCTAATTCCAGCAGTTAACAAGAATATCAGAGGAACAGTGGGGGGTGGGGTGGGAGGGAGAAAGACCATGGGGAAATAGTTTTACTTTGTGTAATGACTCATCCATTCCCAGTCTCTATTCAAGCCTAAGTTAATTGTATCCAGTTTGCAAATTAATTCCAATTCAGCAGTCTCTCGTTGGAGTCTGTTTTTGAAGCTTTTTTGTTGAAGTATAGCCACTCTTAGGTCTGTGATCGAGTGACCAGAGAGATTGAAGTGTTCTCCAACTGGTTTTTGAATGTTATAATTCTTGACGTCTGATTTGTGTCCATTCATTCTTTTACGTAGAGACTGTCCAGTTTGGCCAATGTACATGGCAGAGGGGCATTGCTGGCACATGATGGCATATATCACATTGGTAGATGCGCAGGTGAACGAGCCTCTGATAGTGTGGCTGATGTGATTAGGCCCTATGATGGTATCCCCTGAATAGATATGTGGACAGAGTTGGCAACGGGCTTTGTTGCAAGGATAGGTTCCTGGGTTAGTGGTTCTGTTGTGTGGTGTGTGGTTGCTGGTGAGTATTTGCTTCAGATTGGGGGGCTGTCTGTAAGCAAGGACTGGTCTGTCTCCCAAGATCTGAGAGAGCGATGGCTCGTCCTTCAGGATAGGTTGTAGATCCTTGATGATGCGTTGGAGGGGTTTTAGTTGGGGGCTGAAGGTGATGGCTAGTGGCGTTCTGTTGTTTTCTTTGTTGGGCCTGTCCTGTAGTAGGTGACTTCTGGGTACTCTTCTGGCTCTGTCAATCTGTTTCTTCACTTCAGCAGGTGGGTACTGTAGTTGTAGGAATGCATGATAGAGATCTTGTAGGTGTTTGTCTCTGTCTGAGGGGTTGGAGCAAATGCGGTTATATCGTAGCGCTTGGATATAACCGCATTTGCTCCAACCCCTCAGACAGAGACAAACACCTACAAGATCTCTATCATGCATTCCTACAACTACAGTACCCACCTGCTGAAGTGAAGAAACAGATTGACAGAGCCAGAAGAGTACCCAGAAGTCACCTACTACAGGACAGGCCCAACAAAGAAAACAACAGAACGCCACTAGCCATCACCTTCAGCCCCCAACTAAAACCCCTCCAACGCATCATCAAGGATCTACAACCTATCCTGAAGGACGAGCCATCGCTCTCTCAGATCTTGGGAGACAGACCAGTCCTTGCTTACAGACAGCCCCCCAATCTGAAGCAAATACTCACCAGCAACCACACACCACACAACAGAACCACTAACCCAGGAACCTATCCTTGCAACAAAGCCCGTTGCCAACTCTGTCCACATATCTATTCAGGGGATACCATCATAGGGCCTAATCACATCAGCCACACTATCAGAGGCTCGTTCACCTGCGCATCTACCAATGTGATATATGCCATCATGTGCCAGCAATGCCCCTCTGCCATGTACATTGGCCAAACTGGACAGTCTCTACGTAAAAGAATGAATGGACACAAATCAGACGTCAAGAATTATAACATTCAAAAACCAGTTGGAGAACACTTCAATCTCTCTGGTCACTCGATCACAGACCTAAGAGTGGCTATACTTCAACAAAAAAGCTTCAAAAACAGACTCCAACGAGAGACTGCTGAATTGGAATTAATTTGCAAACTGGATACAATTAACTTAGGCTTGAATAGAGACTGGGAATGGATGAGTCATTACACAAAGTAAAACTATTTCCCCATGGTATTTCTCCCTCCCACCCCACCCCCCACTGTTCCTCTGATATTCTTGTTAACTGCTGGAATTAGCCTACCTGCTTGTCACCATGAAAGGTTTTCCTCCTTCCCCCCCCTGCTGTTGGTGATGGCTTATCTTAAGTGATCACTCTCCTTACAGTGTGTATGATAAACCCATTGTTTCATGTTCTCTGTGTGTGTGTATATAAATCTCTCCTCTGTTTTTTCCACCAAATGCATCCGATGAAGTGAGCTGTAGCTCACGAAAGCTTATGCTCTAATAAATTTGTTAGTCTCTAAGGTGCCACAAGTACTCCTTTTCTTTTAGAAAGTTAGCGAGTCTTGATGTAAAGACTTCAAGTGACAGTGAATCTTCTGTCACACCACTGTAAATTGAGCCTCACTCCGCTAAGACAGAGGAGTTAAATCAGTGGAAAACGGATGGCTGGGAGAGGACAATCAGGCTCAGTGTTTTTCCATGAGGTTACAATCCAAGTAACTGATCACAAGAGACAGATGCTGCAGCATTGGGTGGGGTTTGGTGTGCATAGTTCTTTTTGGTCATGTGTCTAAGTTCTTTTCATAAATCAGATCATAGCACTCAGGGCAGTTAAGCCCAGATCCTCAAAGGCATTTAGGCATCCAACTCCCATTGAAATCAAATGGGAGTTAAACAACTAAATACTTTGGGCATTACTTCCTTGAGGCCTCTCCAGGAGCACAAATCCAGCTTAAGACAGCATTTCAACATGCTCACTTATATCTAAATTAAATAGTATGCTTGCACTGAAAACAAAGGGTCTGATTTGTTCTTACTTACCCCATGTGTACTAGGAGTAAACCCACTGAAATCAATGGAAATCAATGGAGAGACACTGGTGTAAATGAGAAGATAAGCAGAATCATAGGCCCCAATGATGCAACTGGAAGGAGCCTGCAGCAGAGCTTTAGACCTAAGGCCTCCATTCACGAGGACACCTGTACCTGAATAGAGCCTTGCTGATGTCAATGGGTTCCTGTGCAGGGGGCAGTTGCAGCATCAGGGCTTAGATTAGCATTAAAAAAAAAAAACCACCCGTAAAAGGGTCACTCTCAACCTGCAAATGGCTCAGTTTCAAAAAAATAAAAAAAAATTTAATGTAGTTTATGGAACTGCCCCTGTCTCTGACCCTGACCCCCCCTTCCACCCACCCCCTGACATTTTGTTGTTGTTTTGCAATCACATTTTCCTATTTAAAAAACAAAAATAAAACATGTTTCTCCCCCTTATTGGTGGTTGACAGACCAACCCAAAGGACATGGGTAACTGACAGTCTGAATAGTGAAGCTAACTCTATACAAAGAGCTGCCAAATGCACAAAGTAAACGGTGAGGATTTTTTTTTCCTTCTTAATCTCTTTCATTTCTAGTAAAGTAGGTAAAAAGAAAAGGAGTACTTGTGGCACCTTAGAGACTAACAAATTTATTAGAGCATAAGCTTTCGTGAGCTACAGCTCACTTCATCGGATGCTGTAGCTCACGAAAGCTTATGCTCTAATAAATTTGTTAGTCTCTAAGGTGCCACAAGTACTCCTGTTCTTTTTGCGAATACAGACTAACACGGCTGCTACTCTGAAACCAGTAAAGTAGGTGTTATTAGGAACAAACTTCTCTGACAAAGTGATGTTTAAGTGGGGAGTGTCCCTTTAAACTAGATTTTTCTATTCAAATACATAATTTCATCAAGCATCCAAAATCAATGTTATTTATTAGACATAGAAACAAACTGATCAAAGCCTCATTATCAAAACACACTATTTCCATCAGCTTTTATTTCCCCTTGAGGGCTTTCATAGTAAAGCAGGCTTTGGGTTTTTTAATTAGCCCTTTTCACGAGGCCAAATTACCCTGGAGTCTTCTACTTGATTTTCCAGTTCCCAGGGAAGGATTTTTTTTTTAAACTGTTCAATACTTGACTAGTGTTAGGGGAAATCAACCTAATAAACATATGTGACTCCATTTTGGGTTTCCTCTCGGCCATTAACTAGAAGCGAGCACATCATGTACCAAGGGAGGATCCTTCAGGGTGGACAGCTTCAAGATAAGGGAAACAAAGGAGACAGGAACCAGCCTACATGCCTGAAATAGTTTCTAATTCAGCTTTTTTGCATGGGGAAGGTGGCTGCAGGGGATTGGTAATCGATAAGGAGAAGGCCTGTTTATTGGTTTAGGCTCCCCGAGGCACACAGGCAGGATGTTTTGCCAACAGTATATAATCTTTGTGTAACCTGTAATCGGGGTCCCGTCCTGCTTAACAGAGTGGTACCACGCTCGGGCGTAATAAACCTACAAACTTTAAGACACTCTGCAGTCTGTCTTTATTTAGTTCGTTTCTAGGCTGAGGCAACTGTATGTGTCCTAACTAGAATAATTTGTAACACTAGAAATGTATTTTCTATTAGTCTTTGCTACTAGTGAAAAATAAGGCAGTATTAAAGACATTCTTATAATTTAGAGATAGAAAAGCAGAGTAGAACCTTCAAAGAAGCAATAGCTTTGATACTAGCATCTTATTAATTTCCTCAGTTACACAGGACAAGTTAGCAATTCACTAGGGTGAAATTCACTCACACAGCTGGGGCTGTAGGAGGCCTCCACTCAGCAAAGCCAGCATGGCTGATTAGCTGCAAAATGGATGCAGACTGTGGGCGGGGGAGCTGGGTGTGAGTGGTTAATTTATTTTTATTCCCCTCCTTAGCTTGTTTTGTTTTAACGTTCAGTATTATTTATCATTTGTATTACCATAGTGCCTCAGTCATGTGCTACGCCAGGGGTCGGCAACCTTTCAAAGAAGGAGAGCCTTTTTTGTTTTTGTCTTTGACCAAAATATTTTGAGAGCCACATCACATGCAAAGCTACTTGTAGAGTTAGAATATAACAAACTTATTACTATTCACCAATACTTTTAATGCGACTTCTGCTGTTGGACATCTTTAGAGAGTTGCTTAATGTTTGGTGAATATGCCATCATTTTCATTTTCAAGTAGGACTTGAGACTAACACCTTAGAGTTGGTTCCTCAGTTTGTTCTTGATGAAATTCATATTAGAAAACACTTGTTCACAGACGTACGTTGAACTGAAGCTTGAGTGAAGCTCAAAGGCGTATCTCTTCAGCAGATTGTATGTATCTGGTAGATAATTCCAAATGTCGAATATAATCTGGTTTTACTGTTGAAGGTCATCCATTTTAGACCACTTGTGTTGTAGCCTCAGGGACGATTACTGCCTTTCCAGATTTTCAAGTTCAGTAACGATCTTTCAATTTTGAATTCCATAAATCCTTGTCTTGCGAGTCTGCTAATTCAAGTTCAAATTGCACTCTATTGATTTCCGCAAATGCTGAAAAATTCAATGCAGAAATGTCAGCTTCAAGTGGCTTCAACAGAAATGTCAAAGTGGCCTTTCCCCTTCTGAACTTGTGAAATTGGTCAGCAAATGCAGCTTGCATTTTGATGACTGTTTCTGCAAAGATCCTAACGTCAATGTCAATCATTTGTGTTTGTTTGTTTGTATTTCTTCAGTGTTGGGAAATGCACTAACATGCCCAACTCAATGTCCCTTACAAACAAAGACAGCTTTCGTTTAAATGAAAGAACTCTCAAAAGTCATGGAAATGGTTGTGCAGATTGTTAACAAAATGACAAGTGCTCTCAATCATCGGCAGTTTTGCAAGCTTCTTCGAGAAGTTAAAAGCCAATATTCTGATCTTCTCATGTATAACAAGGTAAGATGGCTTTCCAGAGGTGCAGTCCTGGTGAGGTTTGCGTCATGTCTTGAGGAAATTAAGGTATTGCTCTGAGAAAGGGGCCTTAAATATGCAGTGCTAACTAATCTTATGGAGCTAACTGGCTGCAGAAATTCTATTTCATGGTGGATTTAACTTCTCATTTAAACTTGTTGAATTGGAAGCTACAAGGAAAAGGAAATACTGCAATTTTGCTTTTGGAAGAAGTTCTTTCATTTAAACGAAAGCTGTCTTTGTTTGTAAGGGACATTGAGTTGGGCATGTTAGTGCATTTCCCAACACTGAAGAAATACAAACAAACAAACACAAATGACTGACATTGACGTTAGGATCTTTGCAGAAACAGTCATCAAAATGCAAGCTGCACACAGCGCCTCCTGGTGGATTATGCAGTGAAATGAAATTATATCATGCTCCATACTTTTTTTTTTTAAGTAAAGAAACAAAACCTGTGTGTGCCCCCTTCATACTCGGTGCTCCAACTGTAGCAATAGAAATTATTCTCTTGATGTCAGTATCATTTTGTTTCAGACATTCAGTGACAGCAGATGCAAAATGCTGAGTTTGTCCTTTGAGTGGCCATAACGTGATCAGCTCTTCTTGAGGACCTTGATCATTAACGTATCTGCTGAGTAAGGCAACCTGAGCAATGTCATCCACATCGCATGTCTCATCACAGGCAATAGAAAAACCTGGTGCTGATCTAATGTCACTAACCTGCTGGCTGGTTATGACTGTGGCCATCTTAATAGTTCTGTCCTTTAGAGAAATGTCATAATCTGTGAAGACTGTAATTTTCTTAACTATTTCATCTTTGTTTTTAAAATCACCGAAGAGGTACTCAGGTGTTTTAATGAAACATTCTTTCACCTATTCTCCATCTGTGAATGGCTTCCCTCGTTTGACGATTTCTTGAGCTGCCACGAAACAAGCAATAGTGGTTCCGCTTGGCGCCTTCATCCAGTTAGCAAACGTACATCTTGTTTGCTCTGCTTTGCCTCGGAGCTCCACTATTGCTTTCCCCGCTCACATCACCAGCTGGACAGGTTTCAGCAAACGTCCAATGTTTCTTTTCAAAATGTCTTTCTAAGTTTGATTGCTTATCGTTGGATAGTTTCTCGTTGCAAATGAGGCACATCGGGAGTCCGGCTGAACTCACTGTAAAAGCGCAAGACTCAGTCCAATCATTTTGAAATCTCTCTTTTGGGTTGTCATTTTTTTTGATTGAAGGTATTAATCTGCTCTATTTTATTTCTGACTTTAGACTTTTTCAAACTGTGGGACGTTGGGAACCGCGGGGGCGGTGCTTGCGGGCGATGGCAGCACACGGAGACCTGCTACTCCCCTTCCCCAAAGGGACGCGTAAAGATGTGCCAGCAGCTGTCCGCTTCTGGGAACAGAGTGGGGCCAGGGCAGGCAGGCAGCCTGTCTGAGCCCTGCTGCTAGGGTGACCAGACAGCAAATGTGAAAAGCTGGGGCAGGGGTGGAGGTAGTAGAAGCCTTTATAAGAAAAAGACCCCAAAAATCGGGACATCTGGTCACCCTACCGGCTGCGCCACCAGCTGGGAGCCGCCTGTAGTAAGTGCCTCCTGGCCAAAGCGTGCAAAAAAATGGCTTCCCACAGGGAGGCAGCCAAAGAGCCATATGCGGTTCTGGAGCTGCAGGTTGCCAACCCCTGTGCTAGGCATTGTACAAACACAGCCCACAAAAACAGGCCCTTCCGCAAAGAGCTTACAGTTTAAGTGTAAGACAAGACAAAACAGAAGGCTACAGACAGAGTGGGGAGTACAAAGAAACAATGAGACAATATTGGTCAGCGTTACAGGCTGTGGTTTAAGCACCTTGCAGTTTTGCTACCCTCCCTACTATTTACTCTTGAAATAATCCCACTGAGGAAAGCGTTAAAGTAATACTGGATATGAGTATGGGTATCTGAATTGTGCCCCCAACAATAATACTGGGCATCCTGTACCAATTAGACTATTCATTTTCGTATTCCAGGCAACAAAATGCCTCCATTTTTGTATTTAAATTAAGCGGCTAAAGAATTTCCAATGTAATCCACCAATACAGTGCTCCAGATGCCATAGGGCCTTGCAGCAGAGTTCCGGTCCATCTTACTGGCTGTACTGGACCAGCCTTGGATGTACATACTTCCCTTCCATCTCTTTGTGCTCACCGCTACTGAAATAATTGTCACTGCAAATATAGGGTATTCTTTTCCTAACATTTCCGTAGGATCATGCCATAGGGGGGCCCACCTGCTGGTACGGGAGAGGGGATCCTTTGTAGCACATGCTCCTCTCCAGTGCAGCTCCTCACAGCCGGGGCTGCACGGCAGCTGGGGCAGGGCCCACAGGTTGGAGAGAGAGGCACATGGACTGGCTGCACTCTGGGGCATAGTTCTTTTTTGCTTTAACTGCCTGTTGATGCTCTCCCCCACAACTGCTGCACAGCAAGGGTGGTCTGGCCACCTCCTCTGCAGTTCTCGGTGTGCCCTTCCTCCTGGAGAGCCCCAGGATCTGAGGTTGAGAGACCTTACGGCTGCGCACTCCAAACCCTCTGCTCCCTCCCACTACAGTATAGTTTGTGGAAAGTTCACAGACTTCTCTTGCTCCTCTGGCCTCCTCCCATGTGTTTCAATACAGGCAGGGTGAGCTGGACTTAAACATTTTAGTCATCAACTGGGAGCAGCAAGATCCAGTGGACTGAGAGTCAGGAGGCCTGGATTGAAATTCTGGCCTCTGAAGTCAGTGGAAGTTTTGCCGTGGGGCTGAGGATTTCACCCATGGGTTTTCTTCCTGGCTCTGTGCTTTGTTCTACTCAACTGTAAAGCAGCAACAATGTTCCTTAATCCTCCTTTGTAAAAGTATGTTAAGATCTATGGATGAAACATACTCTAGGAGAATTAAGCATTACTTAAATTCCTGCAGCGGTGAATCTTTTGACCTCAACATCCAACCGGTTTGTTGAATTTTTTTTCCAGCAGACTTTGTTCTGCAGAGATCTTTGGCACCACATAGTAATGATTAATGTTTGTGAGAGGTTTGGGGCAAACTGATCTAGTGACCATTGGGAACTGCTGCAGAGCTGCCTTTGATTCCGAAGAACCCCTGCTAAAGCAATAATATGTAGTGAGAGTAGCTGTTTTGCCTGGTTCCAGGATCTATTCTGCACTGATTATGGAGGGACCTTTAGTCTAGAATCTCTGGATGTAATTTTATTTATATTTTTCACCCATGTTGGATTAGATGGCGAATGTTAGGGGTTTTTTGTGGCTGGAGCTGCACATGTACTATACACTGAACCACACTAGCTAATGCTGCACTTGGAAGCAAATGAAGCTTTGGTGAGTGCTGTACCCCCAGCCACTGAAATGGCAAGTGGCCAATAAAGCCAAGTGAAGGACTTCCTTCCACGTTTTACCTAGGGTGACCAGATGTCCATATTTTATAGGGACAGTCCTGATTTTTGGGTCTTTCTTATATAGGCTCCTACCCCTTCCCCCAACCCAATTTTTCACACTTGCTGTCTGGTCCCCTACTTTCACCTGCTAGTGGCTTGCCAAACATGCGGTTTTGCTTTCAGATAATAATAGCACCTAGTTCTTACACAGTGCTTTTCATTATCAAGGGAGATATCACAACAACATAACACCAGAGTGAGAGGAGAATCAGGCCAGGAGGGGTAATATGACCTGCCCAAGGCAAATCAGCAATTCAGCTGTGAAGTCAGGATTAGAATGCAGGATTTGCTGACCCCCAACCATTAGCCCATCTTGCCTCACTACAAGGATTTCATTTTGCTTTGCAGTAAGAAGGTGGTTTTCATTTAATTTCTATTCCATTTCTTCCTATTCAGTGCTCACTTCACAACCTCTGCCTCTGCACACCAGGCAAGGAGTTGTGTCAGACAAGCAGGTTTCCCCAGAACACGCCCCTTTATTGGTCAGAGGACCATAGCAGAATGGAAAACAGGATCACCAAGTTGTTAGCATCACAAGTGGCCTTTTTATTTATTACCTGCCAGACTAAAACATGTGAGCATCCTGTATGGCTGGAAAGAGAACAAACCATGTGACTAGATACCAGAGGCTACTATCTTGTCTGCAGAGAAACAAAAGCTCCAGGAAGCCAGGGCTGTCAGAAGCTACGGGGAATGTGCAGCAGGAAGGGACAGCTGTTGCAGGGAGCAGTCTTGCAACTGTCATCCTCTTGTTCACTTACCTCATTCTACCCCTTCTCTATCAGATCTCCCCCTAATTTTTCCCCTCCTTGTCATTGACCAGGTGTAACGGGTTGTGCTCACCACAGTGGTGCCTCCTTCTTGTTGCACCAGGAATTAGCTCTGTCCATAAATAGGGCACCCTCCTCTTGTGGTGTCTCACTCTCCATCACTGCTTCTCCACCATCTCCACTGTCTGTAGGGAACCACGCCCTGACCGCAGCATCCACAGCCCTCCGGCGGTGCCCCAGCTCCATTGTCTCCCCCTTTCCGGGGGAACTGGCAGTCCTTCACCTGGCCTCTCACCGCAAAGGCCAACTGTAGCCCCTAGTCCAGCCCCTCACTCGGGGCAAACTGCAGTCCTTTGGCTGGCCACTTCCCTTGGTGGCCAGTGGGGCAAAGAGGGGCACCCAGGCCTGCTCGCTACTCTGGGCCCCGACCCAAGGACCCTTTAGCTGGCAGCCGCTCACTGCCTCTCCTTCCCCTCTGCCGCTACCTGCTTTCCCTGGGCCACTTCCATTAGCCCCAGCACCTACCCGGCCCCTGTATCAAGGCCTCAGTCTGAGAGCCAGCCAGGCTGGAACTCTGCTTGCTCGCCCGGCCCTCTACAGGCAGCTAGTCCTTCTCCCTCAAGCTCCAGGAAGAGACTGCCCTCCTCTCTGCTCTGCAGCCCTTCTTATAGGGCCCAAGCTTGTCCTGACTGGCTGCTACTAAGCCTTCCTCCAGTTGGCTGGGTTCTGTGCAGCCGCTCCAAGGGCTGCTATTAATCCTTTGCCAGCCAGTGAGGGGCAGCTGCCCCATCACACCAGCCCTGAGGAATGATCACGTGAATATCCTGTGTTATTTACTGTAAGCTGTTTCTTTCAAATGAATGGGAAGCACTGTCTTGAACTAGGATCAACTAGAAGCTTCACGCCATTAATTAGACATACTTTTGCTTTTTGTCTCATTTTTTCCTTCCCCAGAAAGCTGATTTGAAATAATCAGCCACTTTCCCACACCACTAGAGGTGTAATTATTTGTGACCATTCCACAGAGATTGGAACATATCAAAAAATGATTAAATCAAACATTCGTCCTTGGCACCATTCAGTTGTTCTCCACTGAACTCTGGACAATAATCACATTTAGAGATGAGGATATATCCCCTATAAAAACAGGCTGAGGCTGATTCCATAATTTTTTCCCTTAAGAAAAAACTCCTTGCTTCGAAATTCCCATCTACCCCAGAAAGAACAGAAAATAAATCTCTATGGATAGCCACACCTATAATTAATGTGCATGCACACACTCATATCTGAGAGACATAGGTGAAGGTGAGAGCTATATGGGAAATTGCAGAAACATGTGATTAATTAATTTTTCTGCACCTTTGACTATCACCTGCACTCTGCCCTAATCCATCTCTGCTAGGACTACACTTTGGGATGGCCTGCATAACTCGTTGTTTTGCCATTGCTGAGCAAGGTGTCCATCAAACCTTCCTGTCCCACCATACTGTCATATGCTCTAGAACAGAGGTTGGCAAACTACGGCCCATGGGACTGTCCTGCCTGGCCCCTGAGCTCCCAGCTGGGGAGGCTAGCACCCGGCCCCTCCCCCACCGTGCCGCTGCCGCGCCGCAATGCCAGCGCTCTGGCCCGCTGCTCCTGCCAGGCAGTGTGGCCGGCATGGCTGGCTCCAGGGAGGCTGCGAGCTCCTCCTGCTCTCAGCAGCATGGTAAGGGGGTGGGCAGTGGGGAGGATTGGATAAGGGACAGAGGGTCCCGGGGACAGTCAGGGGATAGGGAGCAGGGGGCGACTGGATGGGGCGGAGGTTGGGGTGGCAGTCAGGGGATGGGGAATGGGGGGGGGTTGGATAGGCTTGGGAGTTCCGGGAGGGCTGTCAGGGGGCAGGGGTATGGACGGGATCAGGGCAGTCACAGGACAGGGAACAGGGGGGATTGGATAGCGGGTGGGGTCCTGGGGGGCCTATCAGGGAGCGGGGGTGTGAATAGGGGTCGGGGCAATCAGGGGACAGGGAGCGGGGGGGTTGGATGGGGGGTTGAATGGGATTAGGGTCCCAGGGGGCATTTAGAGGTGGGGGTCCCAGGAGGGGGTGGTCAGGGGACAAGGAATAGGGTGGTTGGATGGGTTGGGGGTTCTGAGGGGAGCAGTCAGGGAGTAGGAAGTGGGAGGGGGCTGATTGGGGGCAGGGGCCAGGCTGTTTGTGGAGGCACAGCCTTCCCTACCTGGCCCTCCATACAGTTTCGCAACCCCAATGTGACCCTTGGGCCAAAAAGTTTGCCCACTCCTGCTCTAGAAGCATGAAGGTAGAGGGGGCAAGATTTAGAGAGCCAATAGGGGTCCATGCTCTCTGTTCAAAAGGCTTCCTCTTCCCCAATGTGCAGGAAGGTTTGGACGGTGGGGAGGAGCCAGAGGCTCTGTGCATGGACCCATCACCCATGCTGACAATGCAGCTGTGAGGTTGCAGTAGGGCAGGGGTAGTCAATTATTTTTTGTCAAGGTCCAAATTTCTTGGTCAAGGTATAGTCAAGGTCCAGAGTCCAGAGAAAATAATAATAAAAAAATGATATTAAATACATAAATAAAAAGATTTTGGGGGTCCATTCAAAAGCATCCGGCGGTCCGGATTTGGCCCACAGTCCACTTATTGATTACCCCTGCAGCATTGGGGGTAGTAGCTGATCTGTTGCCTGGGCTGCATTTTTTCCCTCCCGCATTTTTTCCCTCCAATGGACCTCACCTGGTGTACAGCCCAGTCACACAGGACACCTGGATTTAAAATTGGCCCCCTATTACTGTGAGCTGGGTAGAAGATCAGCCCCTAAGTAAATCATATGTAACACCATTTAGACAGGCTGATGAGACACCTCTGAGATTCACATGTCAAGTGCACTGTGATGGCGTCACAATGAACCAGGGCAGGGGGTAGAGCAATACTGGGCTAGGGAGGCCCCACTCCTTAACAAGGGCAGGGCATGTTCCCAGGAGAGGCACAGTCAAAAAGACAATGGTAGCCCAGGGAGAGGGAATAAGCCGCATGTAGCACTGGGAAGCCAGGCTGATGCTGAGCATGGAGAGGCAACCACTTAGTGAAGGTTGCTCTAGCAGCAGGGACTTAGGTCCTGCCCACCATCCCTTTGGGAGCTGAAAGCCCTCAGAGAGATTGACTGACTGAACTAGACACTGAGTGACCAAGGAAACTGGTGACCATGCCCCAAACTGAGGAGCTCCAGATTGGCAGGAAGTGACCCGGGGAATAACATAATTTGGGGTTGCTCAGTAACTGGGCTGGACACTTTGAGACACCTTTAGGCCCTGGGTTGGGGTCTGTAGAGTGGGGGGGCTTGGATCATCTTGCCTTCCCTCCCTTTCACCCTCAGCTTGTTTGTATTGATGAGCTCTGGGGCAGCAACAGAGCATGGGAGTGTGATTGAGACTGCAGCTGGGGCTCCCTCTAAGAGGACTAGACAGGCAGAACCTGAAAGGCCATGAGTTGTTCACTAGTCCAGCTGGTCTTCAGACCTTTCCACTATATGCACACTGCTATAAACACTGTTTATTTGCTACTCTCTCCACTAACCAAATGTTGGTTTCACAGGCATGACACATGTGACCTACCCATCAGTATGTTATACATTGCATGCAGAGCTGAACATACAGTATGTCCCTGAAACATTGTCCCTTGTGTACTAAGGGGAAGAGAATTCTTGCCTTGCTGTACAACTCTATTCCAACCGAGGAGGTCTTCGATCTCTTTTATTCTTTCCCCAAGGGCCTAATCTAACTCTTGTCAATAGAAATATTCATATGGATTTAAAAAGGAGTTGGATCAGGCACCAACTTTTCTTTTTTTCAGTCAGAGGCTGAAGAAGTAAAGAGTCCACTACCTGCAGCTGCAGCAATGAATCCTGAGGTTATCTCTGGTCAAAGGGATGGGTTATGTCAGAACAAGGGGATGCATTTTTACTTCTTTAAACATGGCCCTTCATTGTATTGTAAGGAGCGATGTGTGTATGTCCTGCTTACTGCAGTTTTCAGGGGAAGAAGCCTGCTTTTAGTGTTTTTGCACTGTCAGCAACCCACATGGCTTCAAATTCCTTGAATGGACTCTTTGCAAAGAATAACTACTCATGAGTTAGTGGGTCAAAGTTTTATTTTTATTTCTGATACAGTTCCTAGTTTGTTAAATATCTAGTGCTCATGAACCATTAAAGCAGAAGTAGCATGCATCATTGTGCAGGCATTAAATAAAACACTTATAGAAAAAGTGGCAGATGCAATAAATAAGCCCTTATTTCTTCCCCCTGAGGTTACCTACATTACAACAGAAAAAAAGAGATGAAAAACACCCAAGCAGCAAACCTGGCTTTAACAATAAAAAAATGCACTGGGAAGAGCAATCAGCACTGTACAAACACATGCAGAGATGTGGTCCCTGAAGAGTTTATAATCCAAGGCCCCGAACCTGCAAACACTTGCACAGGTGATTGATGTCAGCTTGGACCAACTCGCATGTATAAACACTGTCAGGATCAGAGCTAGAATGACCTACAGAGAGACCACACTCAAGACATAGACAACTTTCACACACATTTGCAACTTAAAAATTGCTAGAAACAGATGATATTTTAGCGATCCCCAGCAGCCATTGGCCTACTTCCAATGGGCATTGCACCATAGATGGGGAAGGGATGGTTTTGTGATGAAATCAGGATTGTTAAAGCAGCCTGGTGGAGACATGCTTCAGAGTGCTCCTTACTGCTACCCCAAAAGAGAGAAGTGTATGACTCTCCATGTCCTGCTGCCAATCACAGCATATGCTCGGGGGAGCACCCAGGCTGTCTTCACCACCAAACCAGCTGACTACATGCCCTTGGGTCAGTTAGGACCAAACGTGATGGCAAGGAGTTACAAAGGGATCTCACAAAACTGGGTGGGCCTCAAAACAGCAGATGAAATTCAGTGTTGATAAGTGCAAAGTAAAGCACCTTGGGAAAAATAGTCCCAACTATACATCATAGAATCATAGAATCATAGAATATCAGGGTTGGAAGGGACCCCAGAAGGTCATCTAGTCCAACCCCCTGCTCAAAGCAGGACCAAGTCCCAGTTAAATCATCCTAGCCAGGGCTTTGTCAAGCCTGACCTTAAAAACCTCTAAGGAAGGAGATTCTACCACCTCCCTAGGCAACGCATTCCAGTGTTTCACCACCCTCTTAGTGAAAAAGTTTTTCCTAATATCCAATCTAAACCTCCCCCATTGCAACTTGAGACCATTACTCCTCGTTCTGTCATCTGCTACCATTGAGAACAGTCTAGAGCCATCCTCTTTGAAACCCCCTTTCAGGTAGTTGAAAGCAGCTATCAAATCCCCCCTCATTCTTCTCTTCTGCAGACTAAACAATCCCAGCTCCCTCAGCCTCTCCTCATAAGTCATGTGCTCTAGACCCCTAATCATTTTTGTTGCCCTTCGCTGTACTCTTTCCAATTTATCCACATCCTTCTTGTAGTGTGGGGCCCAAAACTGGACACAGTACTCCAGATGAGGCCTCACCAGTGTCGAATAGAGGGGAACGATCACGTCCCTCGATCTGCTCGCTATGCCCCTACTTATACATCCCAAAATGCCATTGGCCTTCTTGGCAACAAGGGCACACTGCTGACTCATATCCAGCTTCTCGTCCACTGTCACCCCTAGGTCCTTTTCCGCAGAACTGCTGCCGAGCCATTCGGTCCCTAGTCTGTAGCGGTGCATTGGATTCTTCCATCCTAAGTGCAGGACCCTGCACTTATCCTTATTGAACCTCATTAGATTTCTTTTGGCCCAATCCTCCAATTTGTCTAGGTCCTTCTGTATCCTATCCCTCCCCTCCAGCATATCTACCACTCCTCCCAGTTTAGTATCATCCGCAAATTTGCTGAGAGTGCAATCCACACCATCCTCCAGATCATTTATGAAGATATTGAACAAAACGGGCCCCAGGACCGACCCCTGGGGCACTCCACTTGACACCGGCTGCCAACTAGACATGGAGCCATTGATCACTACCCGTTGAGCCCGACAATCTAGCCAGCTTTCTACCCACCTTATAGTGCATTCATCCGGCCCATACTTCCTTAACTTGCTGACAAGAATGCTGTGGGAGACCGTGTCAAAAGCTTTGCTAAAGTCAAGAAACAATACATCCACTGCTTTCCCTTCATCCACATAACCAGTAATCTCATCATAAAAGGCGATTAGATTAGTCAGGCATGACCTTCCCTTGGTGAATCCATGCTGACTGTTCCTGATCACTTTCCTCTCCTCTAAGTGCTTCAGGATTGATTCTTTGAGGACCTGCTCCATGATTTTTCCAGGGACTGAGGTGAGGCTGACTGGCCTGTAGTTCCCAGGATCCTCCTTCTTCCCTTTTTTAAAGATGGGCACTACATTAGCCTTTTTCCAGTCATCCGGGACTTCCCCCGTTCGCCACGAGTTTTCAAAGATAATGGCCAAGGGCTCTGCAATCACAGCCGCCAATTCCTTCAGCACTCTCGGATGCAATTCGTCCGGCCCCATGGACTTGTGCACGTCCAGCTTTTCTAAATAGTCCCTAACCACCTCTATCTCTACAGAGGGCTGGCCATCTCTTCCCCATTTTGTGATGCCCAGCACAGCAGTCTGGGAGCTGACCTTGTTAGTGAAAACAGAGGCAAAAAAAGCATTGAGTACATTAGCTTTTTCCACATCCTCTGTCACTAGCTTGCCTCCCTCATTCAGTAAGGGGCCCACACTTTCCTTGGCTTTCTTCTTGTTGCCAACATACCTGAAGAAACCCTTCTTGTTACTCTTGACATCTCTTGCTAGCTGCAGCTCCAGGTGCGATTTGGCCCTCCTGATATCTTTCCTACATGCCCGAGCAATATTTTTATACTCTTCCCTGGTCATATGTCCAACCTTCCACTTCTTGTAAGCTTCTTTTTTATGTTTAAGATCCGCTAGGATTTCACCATTAAGCCAAGCTGGTCGCCTGCCATATTTACTATTCTTTCGACTCATCGGGATGGTTTGTCCCTGTAACCTCAACAGGGATTCCTTGAAATACAGCCAGCTCTCCTGGACTCCCTTCCCTTTCATGTTAGTCCCCCAGGGGATCCTGGCCATCTGTTCCCTGAGGGAGTCAAAGTCTGCTTTCCTGAAGTCCAGGGTCCGTATCCTGCTGCTTACCTTTCTTCCCTGCGTCAGGATCCTGAACTCAACCAACTCATGGTCACTGCCTCCCAGATTCCCATGCACTTTTGCTTCCCCCACTAATTCTACCCGGTTTGTGAGCAGCAGGTCAAGAAAAGCGCTCCCCCTAGTTGGCTCCCCTAGCACTTGCACCAGGAAATTGTCCCCTACGCTTTCCAAAAACTTCCTGGATTGTCTATGCACCGCTGTATTGCTCTCCCAGCAGATATCAGGAAAATTAAAGTCACCCATGAGAATCAGGGCATGCGATCTAGTAGCTTCCGTGAGTTGCCGGAAGAAAGCCTCATCCACCTCATCCCCCTGGTCTGGTGGTCTATAGCAGACTCCCACCATGACATCACTCTTGTTGCACACACTTCTAAACTTAATCCAGAGACACTCAGGTTTTTCCACAGTTTCGTACCGGAGCTCTGAGCAGTCATACTGCTCCCTTACATACAGTGCTACTCCCCCACCTTTTCTGCCCTGCCTGTCCTTCCTGAACAGTTTATAACCATCCATGACTGTACTCCAGTCATGTGAGTTATCCCACCAAGTCTCTGTTATTCCAATCACGTCATAATTCCTTGACATCACCAGGACCTCCAGTTCTCCCTGCTTGTTTCCAAGGCTTTGTGCATTTGTATATAAGCACTTGAGATAACCTGTTGATCGCCCCTCATTCCCAGTATGAGGCAGGAGCCCTCCCCTCACAGACATTCCTGCCTGTGCTTCCTCCCGGTATCCCGCTTTCCCACTTACCTCAGGGCTTTGGTCTCCTTCCCCCGGTGAACCTAGTTTAAAGCCCTCCTCACTAGGTTAGCCAGCCTGCTGGCAAAGATGTTCTTCCCTCTCTTCGTAAGATGGAGTCCTAAATAATTAGGTCTAAATTAGCTGTTACCACTTAAGAAAGAGATCTTGGAGGCAACGTGGATAGTTCTCTGATCAATGTGCAGCAGTAGTCACAAAAGCTAACAATGTTAGGAACCATTAGGAAAGAGATAGCTAATAAGACAGAAAAGGTGATAATACCACTATGTAAATCCATGGTATGCCCACACCTCGAATATGGCATGCAATTCTGGTCACCTATCTCAAAAAAGATATAGTCAAATTGGAAAAGGTACAGAGAAGGGCAATAAACATGATTAGGGAACAGATTCCATATAAGGAAATTAAAAAAACTAGGACTGTTCAGCTGGGAAAAGAGGCGACTAAGGGGGGATACACTAGAGGTCTATAAAATCATGACTGGTGTGGAGAAAGTGAATGGGGAAGTGTTATTTATCCCGTCACATAACACACAAACAAGGGGTCACCCCATGAAAGTAATAGGCAGCAGGTTTAAAGCAAACATAAGCAAGTACTTCGTCATACAACGCAGCCAACTTGTGGAACTCGTCAGCAGGGGATGTTGTGAAGACCAGAAGTATAACTGGGTTCAAAAAAGAATTAGATAAGTGCATGGAAGATAGATCCATCCATGGCTATTAGCCAAGATGGTCAGGAGGCAACCCCATGTTCTGGGTGTACCTAAAAATCAGACTGCCAGACCCTGGAAATGGATGACAGGATGGATCACTCAATAATTGCCCTGTTCTATTCCTTTCCCCTGAATCACCTGGAATTGGCCACTGTCAGAAGACAGGACACTGAGCTAGATGGACCATTGGTCTGACACAGTATGGCCATTCTTAGTTCTTAATATAATTCTGGTGTGTGTTAGATGGCCTCCCACCCAGTGCATTAAGGATACATCTACACTCCAAAAACAAACCTGCGGCAGTGAGTCTCTGAACCTGGGTCTACTGACTTGGACTCATGTTCCTGCTTGGGTTGAAGCTCAGGCTCCAAAACCCAACCCTCTCATTGGGTTTCAACGCCATAGCACAAGCCCCGCAAACTTTGTAGACTTGGGCTCTAGACTTGCTGATTTTTTGTTGTTGTTGTTTTTGTGTTGCAATGCAAACATATCCTTAGAGAGCTAGCAGTATATCCTGCCCTGGTAAAGGATCAGGGTCCCGACTCAGAGAGCTTATAAACACAATTGTCATCCCTTTTCAGCAAAGCACCAAAGCATGTGCATAAAATTAAGCATGTGCTTAAGTGCTTTACTGAACTGGAATGTATTACCAGCTCAGGGCCTAAGCACCCACCTACCCAACACAACAGGATTTTATCCACAATGATTTTTTTAATTCAGTAGCTGCTTTGGCATTGAATAAGAAGCAGAAACATGTTCCCCTTGCATCTGCAAACTATTACAAATCACACTACGTCACTAGGAGCCTCTCTCTCCTCAGAGAACAATAAGTCGTATCCACTAAAACCCTAATGTGTTCAGCTCATCCATCTGCTGAAACACAATTTCTTAGTGGCAGAAACTTATCTCCTAACCTAACTAACATTAGAAAGTCATTATAGCTGTTACACTTCTGCACCATTTTAGCTTTCTTTAAGCAGCAGAATATGCATTTATTCAATTCCACATCCCAGCCCTAGAGAATCAGCTTTTCAGTCTCTCATGAATGCTCCCTTTTATTTGTGTTAAGTGAAGAAGAGCCACTGCTCATAACCATAGGTTCTGATGAGCCTCTGTTCATGGGATGAGTTTTATTGTTCCACTGCCAGGCAGCCGAATGCTTTTCCAGGACAATTCTTTTATTTTAAAGCTATAAAATGAGAGATTCAATCTGAGATCACATTTTTATGAAAACATTCCACAAACATGAATTCATAGATATTAAGGTCAGAAGGGACCATTACGATCATTTAGTCTGACCTCCTGCACAATGCATGCCACAGAATCTCACCCACCCATTCCTGCGAAAAACCTCTCACCTATGTCTGAGCTATTGAAGTCCTCAAATCGTGGTTTAAAGACTTCAAGAGGCAGAGAATCCTCCAGCAAGTGACCCGTGCCCCATGCTAAAGAGGAAGACGAAAAACCTCTAGGGCCTCTTCCAATCTGTCCTGGAGGAAAATTCCTTCCCGACCCCAAATATGGCGATCAGCTAAACCCTGAGCATATGGGCAAGATTCACCAGCTAGATACCCAGGAAAGAATTTTCTGTAGTAACCAGATCCCACCCCATCTAACATCCCATCACAGGCCATGGGGCCTATTTACCATGAATATTTAAAGATCAATGAATTGCCAAAATCATGTTATCCCATCATACGATCTCCTCCATAAACTTATCAAGTCTAATCTTAAAGCCATATAGATCTTTTGCCCCCACTGCTTCCCTTGGAAGGCTATTCCAAAACTTCACTCCTCTGATGGTTAGAAACCTTCATCTAATTTCAAGTCTAAACTTACGTATTACTAGATTGTTCAATGCCATAGATTTAATCAGCTCCTCTCTCTCACCCTTGCAGTGTTTAATGTATTTAGGATTCCACTGGGGCATGGCCTGAGCAATAGATGATGTGCAGTTGTGCTGCCCCAGGTGCAAAGCAAAGGTCAGATTGTGATGCTCTGGTTCCCGGTTCCCACCTTGCTCTGGGGGGCAATGAGAAATACTGTGCTTCAGCCCCTATACCTGGCAGGTTGGTTCAGCTGCACAGGCTGGCATGTTGAGGGAGATGGAGCCAAGGTAGCAGTCCCACAGAGGCTACTCTCCAACCCCTTGTGCTGTTACCCACAATGCGGGTAGCCAAGGCAAGGAAGTTAGATAGTCCCTTATGCCGATGTGTAAGACAGCTCATAACCAAACCCTTATTTGGATGGAGGGTGAGGGGAAAAGGCCATAGAGGAATTCTCTGTGTTTTGAATCTGATTACCCTGTAAGGTATTTACCATCCTGATTTTACAGAGGTGATTCTTTTACATTTTCTTTAATTAAAATTCTTCTTTTAAGAACCTGATTGCTTTTTCATTGTTCTTAAGATCCAAGGGTTTGGATCTGTGTTCACCTATGCAAATTGGTGAGGATTTTTATCAAGCCTTCCCCAGGAAAGAGGGTATAGGGCTTGGGGGAATTTTTGGGGGAAATACATTTCCAAGTGGGCTCTTTCCCTGTTATATTTGTTAGACACTTGGTGGTGGCAGCAATAAGGTCCAGGGACAAAAGGTAAAATAGTTTGTACCTTGGGAAAGTTTTAACCTAAGCTGGTAAAAATAAGCTTAGGGGATTTTTCATGCAGATTCCCCACATCTGTACCCTAGAGTTCAGAATGGGGAAGGAACCTTGACAGTTGTGTAGGCTGAGATTTTTCAAAAATAGATACTTAAAGTTTGGCTTCTAAATCCATTGCTAGACACCTAACCAGGGGCCTAATTTTGCAACAGTGCTGAGTGCCCAACATCAGCTCAGTAGCTGGACGTGGGAGAAGAGCTTGTCTACTGCTGCTGCATGAAGTAATTCCCTCAGGGTTGAGGCTGTGGTCTGACCTCTCGCCTCCTTGGCAGGACATTGCTGTTTAGAAATGTTGGGGAAGACACCAGGGAATGTGGGCAGGTCACCCAGCACCCACTGGAAACCTCCTTGTGACCTTGTGGGAACATCTACACTTGAATTTTTAATTGCAACTTAACATGTTAACTAACACGGTTGTAAATTCTAGCATAGACAGGACACAAATGTTTGTTGCTGGTCATGTTTATCTTCAGTTTAGGGTTAGACTCAACTGGGAATAAAAGTTTGTGGTCTGGAACAAACATTTGTCTAATATTTACTATAGAAATGACAATGGTGTTAGTTAATACTAAGATGTGATGTTCCATTAAAGGTATTGCTGCCATTTTCATGTGGATTTATTATGGTATGCATCCTTAAATATTTGTGATCTTAGAGGTATAGTCTAGGTGAGCTCTATACATTGAAAAACAGAAATCTCTCACACATGTATTGAATAGAATCATAGAATCATAGACTTTAAGGTCAGAAGGGACCATTATGATCATCTAGTCTAACCTCCTGCACAACGCAGGTCATAGAATCTCACCCACCAACTCCTGTGACAAACCCGTAACTTATGTCTGAACTACGGAAGTCCTCAAATCGTGGTTTAAAGACTTCAAGGGAGCATTTTGAACAGTAGTGGTAAGTCCCTGACACTTGATGCCTAAAAATGACGTTTGTCCAGTTCATTGTTTCCTTTGCTTCATTTCTGTTCCATTTGTTAAATTTGATAGAGAATGTTTTTGTTTTTTTAATTTGTAGCTAGTGCTTGGATTCATCTAGGACTGAAAGAACAGCATAGGCCTCTTTATGTTAAACCAGGCTTTTGGTTAAATATACATACAGGATGTATTCCTCAGCTATCAGATGTTAAATAGATACTAAAGATCTAGTAGGTATCTTCCATCTCTAACTTTTGTTCACTCTGTTTTCATGTCACTTGTGAGTCTCCTACTCTCCAGTGTAGCTGCTCATATGTAGCGAGGTTTTAATGTTATGTCCATCACCGTGATATCTGAATGCCTGCCACAATGGAGGAGATTGTAACTGCCACTAACAGTGTTCTCAGGAACATACAACCTTCACGCTTGGACACTATTTGTGGGGAAATTTTTGTGCTCTGCCTTGTAGCCTGTGCAGCAGGCAATGGGGTTGCACAGGTGTAAGCTGAGATAGAATTTGGTCCATGCTTTCTCTAATTTCAGAATACATTGTTCTGCCCCAGCCAGAGGCCTGTTTTAAGTCAGCCACAGTGCATCCTCTCCTCTAAATAAATCATCTTAAATGGAGGTTTGCATGGCTTGTCAAGGGGATGTTAGTATTAATAGAACTGAATGAATAAAAAGTGGGAAAACTTGATTTGCCCTTTTGAAATATTTTTTCTTTTTCTTCTTGGAGAAAATGGAGCATAGGGGTGACCAGTTACTTGTAGTCAAATGTGCACAACTTTGCTTTTTAGCCATAAATCACATTATTCTCCAGTGGAGAACATGTATTAAATCTACTTTTCTACTCATCTCAGTGCTTAGATGTTAGAAGCCCTGAGAAAGTTGATGTTTCCCTGTACTGTGACTTTATGGCGTAGAAACACAACCTCCAACTCTTCTTTCCCATTAATATTATGAGAGTTCTACATATGCCATGACAGAGTAAATGCCAAACTACAGGAACCATTCACTCCCCAAGGGGAAGTGCAGCTACTTCCAGCAGTGTGAGAATAGGGCTAAAAGCAACCAGAAAGACGAGAGAGAGCTTCCAGCAGCGCAGAGAAGAAAATAAATAAAGAAGATTAGTAATGCCAGGCAAGCAAGGGGTTTTGGAGTCTAGGCACATGATCGTGCTTGGATTGGGGACTGGCAAAGCAACCAAACATCACAAAGAGAGTACCAGTAGGCAGGCAGGGCCCAGGCGCTATTGGAGGGGACTATATGAACTGGCTGACTGCTCCAGCGATTCCTAGAGATGGAAGACAAAGGCATAGCCATGAAATCTTTGGAAATTCTCCATGCAGCAGCAAAGGTTGGTCAGACACAAACAGTAGGAACTGGTTGCAAAACCAACTCTTCTAGGACTAACAGACTAAGCCGAGGAGCTAGAGAAGACCAAGCCTCTGCTCAGTACACTTTCATGAGGCTCTTATAACTGCTGAGCTCCTTCCGTAAAATCTGGTTTTAACCCATTTCCATGTACTCTCTTTTCACAGAGTTCACGTCCTGACAAGCATGTCAGTAAACGAAGAGCCTCCCACTATATATTATAGCAAGTGCCAATGTGACAAGGAATGATGCACTTCAAGAGAAATAGTCTTATTCTATTGCATTCATTACCTTGGGGTACAAACCCAGTGCTTTCCTTCAGAAACTTCCCCGTGGCAGGCTTTGACATGTCCCCTCTCCCTGTGCTTTAACACAAAATACAAACTTTTATATTTTAAAATTAAGCTACTGGCTTGTTCACTTTCAAGAGCAACCCTCAGAGTGCAAATACATGAACACTTACCACAGCCTTGGAGAGAAAAGCAGCAGCTGCAGCGGAGGTACTGGATCTGCCTTTCCACTCATCTTAGCACTTAGATATTTAAGGAAGACCTGAAAGAGGTGGGATTTCCCTGTATTGCTGCTTCCTGCCATACAGTAGTATAGCTGCCTACTCTCCCCTGCCCATCCCCCTCCCAAATTCCTGCTCTTTCATAAATTATCTGGAAGGGGGGGCAAACAGTGAGGTGGCAAAATTGCAGATAGAAAACTACTCAAGATAACTAAATCCCAGGCAGACTGCAAAGAGCTACAAAAGGATCTCTAAAAAGTGGGTGACTGGGCAACAAAACGGCAGATGACATTTAATGTTGATAAATGCAAAGTAACGCACATTGGAAAACATAATCCCAACTATACATATAAAATGATGGGGTCTAAATTAGCTGTTATCACTCAAGAAGGAGATCTTGGAGTCATTTGGATAGTTCTCTGAAAACATGCACTCAATGTGCAGCAGCAGTCAAAAAAGCTAACAGAACGTTGGGAATTAGTAAGAAAGGGATAGATAATGAGATAGAAAATATCATATTGCCTGTATATAAATCCACAGTACACCCACATCTCAAATACTGTGTGAAGATGTGGTTGCCCCATCTCAAAAAAGATATATTGGAATTGGAAAAGGTTCAGAAAAGGGCAACAAAAAAAAAGTAGCGGTATGGAACGGCTTCTGTATGAGGAGGGACTTGTCAGCTTGGCAAAGAGAGAATTAAGGGGGGATATGACTGAGGTCTATAAAATCATGATTGGTGTAAAGAAAGTAAATAAGGAAGTGTTATTTACTCCTTCTCATAACACAAGAACTAGGGGTCATCAAATGAAATTAAAAGGCAGTAAGTTTAAAACAAACAAAAGGAAGTATTTCTTCACACAACACACAGTCAACCTGTGGATCTTTGCCAGAGGATGTTGTGAAGGCCAAGACTATAACAGGGTTCAAAAAAAAAAAACCTAGTTAAATTCATGGAGGATAGGTCTGTCAGTGGCTATTAGCCAAGATGGGCAGGGATGGTGTCCCAAGCCTTTGTTTGCCAGAAGCTGGGAATGGGTGACAGGGGATGGATCACTTGGTGATTACCTGTTCTGTTCATTCCCTCTGGGGCATCTGGCATTGGAATGGAAGACAGGATACTAGGCTAGATGGGCCTTTGGTCTGACCCAGTATGGCCATTCTTATGTAACCCATGAAGAGGCTCACTCACATCCCCACATCCTGCTCTTTGCTGGCATGATCCTTGTGGGGCTTGAACAGTAATGTCAGATGAAGCTGGACCACTCAAGCTGCACCTTCCCCTCTGTTGAAATTAATGGGAAGACAAGCTGTAGAATCCGTATCTTCCCCACTCCTCCCAACTACTCACACACCCCTACATCCATGGAAGGGAGAGCTGCTGCTCAGGATACAGCTTTCCATGTGAACACTAGTCTGGTCATCCATGGATCTCGACTGAGTCCTCCAGCCAAAAGACAGAATTAAGGAACAGATATTCCTATAAGAGCAAAAAAGCTTGAAAGAAAAGTGAAATGCAAGGTGATGGGTTTAGGCTTTTCTCCATCATAAAAGAGTGTGATGGCAAAACCACCATCACCTTTAAGGTCTCATACTGCATTAGATTTGGAGAAGCAGTTGCTAATATGGGCCCTGATTCAACAAAGCCTTGAGCATGTGCTAAAGTCTTATTGAAGTGAATGGGATTTAAGCATGTGAATCAGGGCTATAGTGAAAAGCTGCTTCTGCCTAATACTGTTTCAGCAAGTTAAGTTAGGGCAGCTCAGAACTGGAGAAGGATCTGCTTTGGTTTTATTTTTTTAAATGGGTAAAAGATATTGGCTCAACTGGTTTTTAAAAATGGGTAACAGCCAGTTCTCCTGCCTTCCCCAGCTTCTTGGGTAAAGAGTCAGATATGTTTAGAGGGTGCGTCTGCTAACAGGTCCAGGCCTACAATTTGATCATTAGAGAGCACGGCAGTGAATAGAAAACTCAAGTGATCACGTGCCACTTTCAGGCTACGATTTCCAAAGAGGGCTAAAGGAGTTAGGCACCAGCAGACTTCCAAATGGCACCTAATTGCCCTACACACATGGGGGAGGGGGGGGAAGCCTTACCCATAATGCTGCCTTTTTTCTTCATTATTTTTCTGTGCCAGGCTATTAGCCCATCCATCTCCAAAGCAGGATTTCCTTGTCTCACAACCAATGCTGTAATTAAGAGTTTTTCTGCCCCTTACCTGTTTGTACTTTTTCTTTTACTCTAATCTGACCCCCTTCCCCACCACTGAGTGAGATATGTGACACAGCAAAGAAATCTCAAAAACTAGTACTGAATGCAAATGGAGAAATTAATATCATCATTCAGAATGAGTCACTCAAAATTTAGGTTATACTGACCTCTAGGGGACTACAATAAAAAGCTAAAAATATAAAGACCTGAATTTCCATTTACACTAAGGCCCCTTCACAACAGTGTGTGACAATGTAAAGGGGCCTGAAAGTACATGTAGTGTAATTATACCTGCTTTCAGACCCCTTTACACTGCCACAGCTCTGTAAAGGGACCTTAGGTCCAAATTGTTCCCATTCCCTGGTTTCTTTATAATTTTGATACCTTAAGAAAAGCACACATAATCATGCACCTGTGTGTTTAAAATAAAGATATACATTTGCAAGTTATATAGTATTTTGTCAATTGCTGGGGCCAAGTGACAAACGTACGAGCAAAATCTTTCTCTGATGCAGGAGATGAAATATGAAGACTTACAGGACAAGAGTGTTTGTTGTTGTGGGCTTTTAAAAGGGTGTATGGATCTGCTTAGATGGCATGCTTTTATGACGTTTTCTTTTGCTGCAATTGTGGTTGATGATGGAGGTGGGGTGAATGGGCCGAGTTTTGCAATTTGTAGGCAACTGCTGGCACAAACTCTAAAGGAATTTTTCTCACCACAAAGCTAAATTTATCACGTCACTGGAATAGCCTTGCTCTCTTTTACTGACATGAAGAGGGAGTGTCCCAGACAATTGCGCTGAAGCCCTGTGCCTCCTGAAGAGCTGTCTGAAACTCAGAGAGACAAGGTGGTTGAGGTAGTATCTTTTATTGGACCAACTTCTGTGGATGAGAGAGACAAGCCTTTGAGCTTACACTAAGCTCTTCTTCAGGTCTGGGATCCAATCTCCTGCCTGATCCACAAAGGGTGGACATCTCGCCCCCAATGGGAATGGTTCAGGATTCTCCACTGAGCATCAATGACATTTCCCCCTTAAATGGTGTCCCCTGTTGAAGGGAACAATTCCAGCCACGGAACTTATCAAAACAATATGTAGAGTGTTAAAGTTAAATGCCTGTTCTTCCACAGACAGAAAGTTATTTCAACAGAGTGGATGACGGTGGATTCGCTAGACGGGCACAGTAGTCTTCCAAACAAATCTGGGTATAGTACGCCGATTTCACAGTTGCATTTAAAAGTGCAGTGTACAGACATATCAATGGACAAGTATTGCCATTTTCATTTTAGAGAGAATGGATAACTTCCTAATTTCCACAAGACAGAGGACTTGTTAGGTGCTCAACCAAAGCCTGCAGGGCAACAGCAACTCATATTGGGACAGCGAAACTACTGCCTCATGTTGTCAATGTTAAAATTCGCTAGTGATCCACTCAGCTGAAAACAGCTGGTAGCCCTGAATTCTGCCCTCCCAAGACACAGCTTGATCTGTAGGGTTTAGAACTAAATCTCATACAGTGCCTTACATTTGCAAATATTGTATCTGTTCCACCACACACCGATGCTGTACAGAAAATATTAAGCTCAAACCCAGCCCCTTCCCCCCTCACAGCATGTTCTTTGAATTGTATACTCTGTCCTGGATCCACTTTCTAGCATTATTTTACTCACAGAGAAAAGAATCCAGAAGTCATCAAAGTTTGGTAAGCTCTTTAATGGCAAGCTTATGGTGTAACTACATTGTTGGATTTGATGCCTAGGTGTCGGGGAAGAAAAAGTAGGAATGGAAGAATAGACAGGGATCCATTAAAAGTTCACATCTCTTAAAGCATTTAACAAAAGGGCAACATCTTTTGGCAACCCATTTCACAGCTTTGTAGTCACAGAGACAAATCTTCCAGCAAGAAAATGAGAAAAACCACATTAAAAACAGTTTTGCATGGCAAATGGCTCGTTACTTCTGCTTGATATGTTGCTGGCTGGACTGAGCCCAACATTGGTAGAGTTTAAAACTTGACAACAAAAATTGATTTAGACTAAACTCCAGCTTTGACATTTATTCCCCTACTCCCTAAAGACGAAAGTAGAAATCCTTTACATGCAATGTTACCACACATCTTTGTCTACATAAATAACAGTATGTCAGTACAGAAAGGAAATTTCGAAAGCTCAAAGTACGTTATATGAAACCGCTGTAGCTTTTCTGTGGTCAGTACTGGCTAGCTCAAAAATTTTTTTCTACAGACAAATGAACACCATTTGTGATACTCTATACGTTCCTGCTTACAACTGAGCTCTGATTGGTGAAGCAATGGCACATGGCTTTATTTAAACTTGAGCTTGTAATAATGGAGCTGTGCCTTTATGCATAATACCCTTTAGAAATAATAAAACAGATGACGTTAAAAAATCCCAATTTAACGCATTTGACCGACAATTGAGCCACTGAACCCGTCATTGTAGGTAGGGCTCTTAAACAAATCTCCTCCTACAGAGTGCAATGTGCATCTGCCATGGATATCAGATCCCAACAATGCAATTTAGTAAATTTCAGATGAAGTCTGATTAAAATCCTAAAAGGGGCAGTTTCTGGTTTCAGAGAGGACTCATATTTAGGTATTGAGGAACTCTAGGGAGAATGATCTGTCTCATGGTGTGTTTTTATTGTAATAACCCCCTTTGGAAATTTAGGTCCCAATCTTACACCTTCACTCCCAATGATTTCAGGGAATCCACCCACACAGAGCCTGTTAGGATTTAACAACTTCACTTCCCTCAGTCACTCCTGCCTAGTAATCAGGGACCATGGTTTTCCCAACTGGGAACTTATATTGGAAAAGTGGGTTGAAAGAGAAGGGCTTTGCCAGATTTAAAAACCAAACAATAAAATGTCCCCCTTTGTTCAGCACAATTCAGAACAGAGTACACAGACACTGGATACTATGTGCCTGCTTCCTTAACGACTCAATCTTCAGAGCTGGAACCCCAAGCTGAGCAGGATTTTCAAGTGACTAGTGATTTCAGATGCCTTTGTTTTTGGGTGCCCAAGATGGCACATCTTGAAGGGACATGATTTTGAGAGGTTGGGTGTTCAGCATTTCTTGGAAATCAAACCTCATTAAGATGTCTCAGTCCGGACACCCAAAATCACTAGTCACTTATGATCAAACCTTGACCAGTGTGCTTCAGTCTTGGGTCCTGATACAACATTACTAAAAGTACTCTTTATTGAGAGAAACTGGACAGCTATTCAATGTTTCTGTGAAACAACAGCCATCTGCAAACTATTTTGACTGTAATGGACCCTTGGGATGGCTTTTCACAGCTTATTAAGAAGTAACCACAGCTGGGGCTGGATATGCCGCAAGCCACTTTGCTGCAGAACACCTTCCCCACCCCTGGTCCCCTGACTCAAACAGCATGTCCTGCAACACAGGGTAAAATTACAATAGTATGTGCGCAGGCCACTGATAAAGGAAAACTAGCTACAATTACTTTCAGCAAAAACTGCATTTTATGAGCTTACAAATTTCAAAGGCACAAAGCTACCCAAAGGGGGGGGGAAGGGAACAGGGACTGACTAGCTGAGAAATAATATGGGATAGGGCTCGCGATTTGGACAGGGCGGTCCTGAGAGGTTCAAGTTACTGATTATGACCATGCATGGTAGGGTTGTTAGTCCCCACATCTGTGTTCGTGAACACAGAATTGCAGAATTTAGTTTGTCTCTAAAATGAGTTGCCTGTATCCAGAGCAAGCTCTTTGGGGTCTTTTTGTTCTGTGTTTGGACAGCTCCTAGCAAAATGGGGTCCTGGCCCACGGCTGGAGCTCCTATGCTACCATAATACAAATAATAAATAACAATGCCAGGAAAAAAGGTTTCTGAGGCCTGGTCTACACTTAAGATTTAGGTCAACATAGCTATAGCGCTCAGGGATGTGAAAAACCCACACCTCTGAGCCCAGGTCAGCATAGTTATGAACCACCCCATTAGAATGCTTTGGTCTGCCTACCTACCACCACTCAGGGAGGTGGACTTCCTACAGTGATGGAAAAAGCCTATCTATACTATCATGCTATGGTGGCATAGCTACTACAGCACAGCTGCATCAGTCACTACAGTGCCTGTAGTGTTGACAAGCCCTAAGTTAATCTTTTCTCCATGCTCCCCTTGTCACCCCCACATGTTTATCAATCGTTATGCTAATTTTAATCTACACAGAACTACACCCCCGACTTTGAGACCTTATAGGAACACGTAGCAGTTTCTCTATGGACTACATGGGATCCAGAAGCAGACTGCTTAGAGCTAGGTCTAAGATTTCTCAGAAATCCTGGCATTTTTCTGAAAGACGTCATTTTACTCTCTTGCCCTGCACTACCCTTAGCCCACCAAAACATAGTTGTAATATTTATAAAACGTATTCATTTTTTCCTTACGTTCCACCTATTTCTGAATCTCCCCAAACAGCACTCTGCTCATTGCAAAAGTGCAACTTGGATTCCAAAGAGCCAGGTCTGAGAGTCTGAAACATTTGTATTTAGTCAGAAAATCAAATCTATACATGGAAAAAAGACTGGTTTTCCCCATTCTTTTTTACTGTCTTTTCACCAACATTCTGCTTTGAGGATGGGCAATAATAAAATACTTTTCAGTGTTCATCCCTAGATCAAAAAGCACTTTAAATGGGTGAGTAAACATTACTATCACCCTCATTTTACAGATTGGGAAACTAAAGTACAAGAGATTTTCGAAGGAAAACATAGGAGTTAGGCATCCATTTCCCAATGAATTTCACCAGGATCTGGATGCATAACTCGCAGGCTCTCCCAGTAACTCAGCTAAAGTCAAGAGTGAATCAGTGGCAAGCTGATAAGAAACACCAGATTCCCTGACTCAGGCTTCCCCCCTGTAATCACTTACCCACATTGTGTTTGCAGGACTGGGATCTCAGAAGGGCTATCCACCAGGCCATGCCTCCTCCTTTAAATTACTGGGTAAGTGGCTAATAATTCCAATTCAGACAAGGGAAGTGAGAAGGAAAAAATAATAAGTCTGGAACCCTTGTGGTTCCACTAGATAATTCAGCATTTCTTGGATTGTTTGATAAATAAGAAACAATACCATAACAACACAGAAATGGATATGGTCAAAGTCTAAGAAACCAATATTTTTTGATAAAATACATTCTATATTAATGCTCATTTAACATTTAATACACATGTAAATTTATATTTTATCCTCTCTATATAAAATTCCAGTTTATTTTAAATGGTGCATGGTAATAGCCTGACTTAGCAGTGCCTCAACATGCTCAGTTCCCAGCAAAATCAATGGGAGACAAGGGGGTTCAGCACTTTGCAGGATTAGGCCATTTCAGGAGCCTGATCTTCAGTCCTTATTTGGGCAAAACTCTTGCTGGCTTCAATGAGAGTTTAATGGGAGTGAAAGCTGCAGGCTAGGACCCTAGGGAAGTTGCAGAAGTCACTCACATGGCATATGATGTTCAAAATAAAAACAAATCAATGAATAGAGGAAATAATATATCTATCTTTATAATTTACAGCTTCATGTTTGCTTATAACCATATTAATGCTCAACTGCTCATTTGCAGATCAGAGTCAATCAAAATGCAGGCAAAGGTGGCAAAGTGCAGAATACATCACAACTTCATTATATGTAGTTCACAAGGGCTGAATCCTCCAGCATTCACTCACTCAAGTAGCTCTTACTCACAGAAATAGTCCCATTGTAGTCAAACCGCCTGATTCTCATTTGCATTAAAGCTTCTGCAAATTACATCTATACCCATGTTAGAGCAGTGTGAAGGGGCCTTAGTGTAATGGAGAACTAGAAGCTGTTTGCATAGTCATTTGCACCTGTGCAAAATCGGCCTAAATGGTTAGCAAATCAGAATGGTAGTATTTTATACCCACCTTGCATAGGTGCAAACAATGCATTGCTTTAGGTTTAATGCAGAGGAAAATCAGCCCCAAAAGGTCTATTTGTATGAACTGGAATCAAAGGATCAGTGCCTAGGGAAGTAACCCCCAAAAGGCTCCTCTGAAGGACGCCCCTGTGTAAAGTTATGACAAGTCTCTTTTAGATGAAAAGGAAAGAAAAACTTGGGTACTTAAAGCAAGGATGGAAACCACTGGTATTACACTTTATTTTGGTAAGCAAAAAGCCTATTACTGCTGTACAGTGTTATACAATGAACTGGCACAGTTTTCACACCACTAGTCCATAGAAAATGTGTTGCGACTATCATATTTATGCCTGCATGCCAAGAGAATGTACAAAGTTTCATTAAGCTCGGTTTCTTGTCTATTTAGTGATATTCTTAAACTCAGACTTTTACAGTGTTGCAGACACTTCTGTGCATATTCAAATACCATTTTCCATCCTGGTTACAGAAAGTTTTGCCTCTGTTAGAAAATTAAACTTTATGCATCCCCTAACCCTTCACCAGACACACAAATCACCAAGAAAATTAACTCTTTAAACTAGCCTTTAAAACAATTTCCTTTACAAACATATCCAGTAGGAGATACTGCTAATAACAGGGTTTTAAAAAGGGTGTCAGTTGTTTCTGAGAGTTGTCCAAGCATTTTCTCTTCACTAAGTGTTAACTTTTATAAAGTTAATGCTGTATTTAAGGGCTCTGAAGTTTGTGACCTACATTTTGTGTTTTTAAAAAAAGTTGTCTAAAAATAGTCAATTAGAAATACTTTCTTAGATAGTGGAAAACTGCTGTACGAGAATGGAATCGCTTCTTTTCTTACATTTTCAGAATAAAAGGTGAGTAAATAAAGAGGCTGTGTGTCTTCACCATCTGATACTCACTTGGGAGTCATTTACACCTGGGAAAATGAAGTGTAAAATACTATGGGTCTTACTTTAAGTTACACTAAAACCCCTTTCCACCACTCTGGGGGACAGGTCATCAGCTGATGGAAACTGTCATCATTCCACTGGCAATTGACACCAGCCGAGGACCCACCCTAGGCGATGTAAAGGGACCTTAAAGTGGGCATAAATTACATCTGTGCTCCCTTCAAGACCTTTTTACACAGCGAGAACAATGTAAAGGGACCTCAGTGAGAATAAGAATCAGGCCCTACCATTCTGGTTTGGTAGCATTTTACACCCACTTTGACAAGCATGAATAGCTACACAAGGTACAAGACACTGAAGAACAAGGCCCAGCGTGAAGAAGGATTCCATTATAATTTAAAGAGCCAGGTGCTGGTTTACATCCTTAGGGCTTCAAAGTTAAGTTGCACTTTAATTCAGGATGCTGCAAGATTTGAATAAAGTTGTTGTTTTATTAAAGCTAGTGAAGCTGAAGGTTGATTTTCGTGCAGGTGGAGAATACGCAATGGAAATTTTTAAATTCATTTAATTTTTATTAAAACAGCATTTGGCTTTGGAACAGATGGCATCAAAGTACCAATGTGTATCATGACGTGCACTGATCACACAGATATCCTAATTATGCCCAGTGATTAACCCAGCACCTGTACATTCAGGTGGTGTTAAACACTAAAATGTGCTGCACAAGCATTTGTCTGAATTTTGTCCGTCCTAAGTAATTATTTTTGTTCAATCTTTATGTGCACTTCTGCAATATTAACTACTATGAAACTAGTGCTTTACAGGCATAATCTCTCACAGTTTGATACTCTGACTGGTAGTATAGCAAAAAAATATATAATAAAAATTAAAAAAAATTGTTGAATTAAAACTAAAAGTGCAGATTGCATTTATTCTCTGCATTCATTTTCCTCCATAGGGTCATATGTGAGTACTTCACACACTATCCAACAGTTCCTACATTCAAAGTACTCTACATTCATGTCAGTGAATGTTATTCTCAAACACGAGTCAAAGAGACAGTCAGCGACAAAACTAGTTCTAAATTAATGATGGCAGAATGCTACCAAGACAACTCCATAGAAACCCCACTGAAACAGGAGTGAAATTCAGGTCACTTCTTAGCAAAGCTCATCACAGAGATATTTATGTTTTTATTATTTTTTTTAAACTTGGATTCTGGGAGCCACATTTCCCATGTGATGCGCTAATTCAAAAATGCTAATGCAGGAGCACATGACCCCACCTGGTACCAAGGGATTAAAATCTTTTAATTCCTCAGATAATTACTGCTGGCTGACACCCATTTGTTGGTGATCGGTTTCTGGTTCCTCCTCTTCCACGTCTGCGTTATACTCTTCAAATGCATCATCATCGACATCTGGAAGCCCCAGTAACTATTTTAAAGAAGAGAAAATGGGAAAGTGTAACAATCAATGGTAAAGATCCAACTGATGCCGTGTTACCAATTCTTGCAATTTTACCATGTGTCTCGCCCCGATATTTGGCTTTTTTCTGAAAGCCCCAGAGTCTCAGGTTATGAGAGAATCTCGGTTTTCTTTCTTTTTTTAAAGTAAATTTCCAGTCCTCATGGTTGCATAGAAAAGCTTCATGTGAACCAAGTGCACCCTAAAGGCTCAGAAACCAGCAGACAAATAAAAGTATTCGCAAATATTGCGTTGGGGGGGGAGGAAAGACACCTTATGATCTTTATGCCAGTCATGATTTTTGAGGCCTGAAATGCATGATTTTTGAATGCTTACGTTTGGCAAAACAACTGATGCTCTAAATGCAAAAGGTCCTTGTGTAGTATACTTCAGCTCTAGTTAACTCAGTTTAAAATTCTCTATTTGCATTGCATTCAATAACCCTACAAGACGATCACACTTATTCCTTTTGCACCAAAAAGGAAACCATTCTATCCCACTAACACAGGAATGATGAAAGTGCAGCTTGCTGAGTTAGATGGGATAGCCATAGGTGCTAGAGCCCTAAAAAGACCAGAAGATCCCAGCATGCAATTGCTTCATCTTGAACTATTCATCCTCTCAATCAAGCTGGAGCATTTTATGCAGAGTTCAGTAGTCTTCGCAGGAGATAGCTGCGTATTAAAATCAACATTGGCCACAATCCTCTCAAATTTCTACAAATTAGATTTAGGCTCCTGACAAAGTATCAATTAGGACTGTCAAGCGACTAAAAAAATTAATCACGATTAATACCGTTTATTTAAATTTTTTGATGTTTTTTATATTTTCAAATATATTGATTTCAATTACAACACAGAATACAAAGTGTACAGTGCTCACTTTATATTATTTTTTATTACAAATATTTGTACTGTAAAAATAAAAGTATTTTTCAGTTCACCTCATACAAATACTGTAGTGCAATCTGTTGATCATGAAAGTATAACTTACAAATGCAGGTTTTTTTGTTACTTAACTGCACTCAAAAACAAAACAATGTAAAACTTTAGATCCTACAGGTCCACTCAGTCCTACTACTTGTTCAGCCAATCACTAAGAGAAACAAGTTTGTTTACATTTATGGACGATAATGCTGCCCACTTCTTAATTACGTCACCTGAAAGTGAGAATAGGCATTCACATGGCATTGTTGTAACTGGTGTCGCAAGATATTTACATGTGAGATATGCTAAAGATTCATATGCCTCTTTATGCTTCGGCCATCGTTCCATAGGACATGCTTCCATGCTGAGGACATTCGTTAAAAAAAAAATACATTAATTAAATTTGCGACTCAACTCCTTGGGGGGGGGAGGGGAGAGAATTGTATGTCTCCTGCTCTGTTTTACTCACATTCTGCCATATATTTCATGTTATAGCAGCCTTGGATGGTGACCCAACACATGTTGTTCTTTTTAAGAACACTTTCACTGCAAATCTGACAAAATGCAAAGAAGATACCAAAGGGAAATTTCTAACGATAGCTACAGCACTCAACCCAAGATTTAAGAATCTGAAGTGCCTTCCAAAATCTGAGAGGGATGAGGTGTGAAGCATGCTTTCAGAAGTCTTAAAAGAGCAACACCGATGCGGAAAGTACAGAACCAAACCACCAAAAAAGAAAATCAACCTTCTGCTGGTGACTTCTGACTCAGATGATGAAAATGAACATGCAACAGTCTCCACTTCTTTGGATCGTTTTAAAGCAGAACCCATCATCAGCATGGACCATGTCCTCTGGAATGGTGGTTGAAGCATCAAAGGACATATGATTCTTCAGCACATCTGGCATGTAAATATCTTGCAATGCCAGCTATAACAGTGCCATGCGAATGCCTGTTCTCATTTTCAGGTGATATTGTAAACAAGAATCAGGAAGCATTACCTTCTGCAAATGTAAACAAACTTGTTTCTCTTAGTGATTGGCTGAATAAGAAGTAGGACTGAGTGGACTTGTAGGATCTAAAGTTTTACATTGTTTTGTTTTTGAGTGCAGTTATGTAACAAAAAAACTTGCATTTGTAAGTTGTACTTTCATGATCAAGAGATTGCACTACAGTACTTGTATGAGGTGAACTGAAAAATACTATTTCTTTTATTTTTACAGTGCAAATATTTGTAATAAAAAAAATATAAAATGAGCACTGTACACTTTGTATTCTGTGTTGTAATTAAAATAGATATATTTGAAAATACAGAAAACAGAAAAATATTTAATACATTTCAATTGGTATTCTATTGTTTAACAGTACGATTAATCACGGTTAATTTTTTTAACCTCAATTAATTTTTTTGAGTTAATCGCGCGAGTTAACGGCAATTAGTCGACAGCCCTAGTACCAATACATCTCTCATCTGGGCAAAATTTGGATGCCTCAGCTCTATACTATTTCAGATCACTGTAATGGCAACTGTTTGTTTTAGAAGGTGGAGAAACTATTTTAACTTTTCTCTCTTCCTTCAAAAAGAGATTGGCAAGCCAATGAAATTCAGGAATACATAAACATACCCCACTCAAAATAGTATATCTGCTTTTTAAAATCTCATACCAGACCTCTCACAAAACTTACATAAACAGCTATTAATATCTGCAAAGCAAAATCATATGCTAAGCCTTATTGGTAATACTAGGTATCTAGCCTGCTAAGACTGAAAGAGCAACCACAGACGCATGCTGCACCTTCCTTAGAGAGGGATTCAGCTATTGTCTCACAGGAGGGACAAAAACAACTGTCTCCACCAGGAGAGGGAAATTTTTATACAGGGATATGAGAATTACAAGGCCAACTTTTAAAAATGTGCGTTAGTTTATTATATTTTTGCATTCAAAACTATTCAATGGACAAAAGGACAATATCCAGCTGTGGCCTTTGGGCCCAGTGAAGCTCATGGTTTTTGGGCCCACCATTCCTTGATCTGAGGGAAAACTAACCACATAAATGAGACTCTTAACCTTCATTTTGGGGTTGAGGGGAGTTTCTAGCTCTTTGCCTGCAAAATTAGCATAAGAAGTGTAATGAGATATAAACGTATCATGAGGGTCAAAAAGGACAAACAACAGGAGAGAGTCTGGGGACCTACAGATCACACACACACGCTGTATTAGTTATGTAAAAATTAATCAGTTAAGTGAGAAGTCTACTCCAAAGAAGCATCTTGGTAGTCCTCTCTGAAATCCTTAGGGGATTAAATCCATGGACGTTAGGTACCTAAATGCCTCTAAGGATCTGGGCCTAAGTGGTTTAGGAGCCTAATTGCCATTTTCAAACTTGACTTGGATAATTAGGTGCCAAAGTCCCTTTATGTTTAATGGGAGCTACACTTCTACATCACATAGCGCTTTTGAAACATTTTACCCTTTGTTATTATTTATACTGCAGTAGCAACCAAAAGGCCCACTCAGGTTCTGGGCCCAAAGCACTAGGCAACATACAAAAATTTAGGAAGATCCAGTCCCTGCCTTAAAGTGTTTACAAAGAAACAGAAGGAGAGTGGGACAAAGTGATCAGGCTCATGGCAGCCACAGCACATTAGCATTATGTCATTTTTCTTTTAAACATATCAGTTTAATATATCTGTCTTATTTATATTATAAAAATCTTGGTTTTAGTGTGTTGGGGTGGGAAATTGTGGGTTGAAGTGGGGGAAGAAGAGAAGGCTGGAACAAGAGAGAGGAATGGATAAAAGGAGAGAGCAAATGAGGAGGTGAGCAGCAGAACAGGATAGGAGAGAGAGGAGGGAAAATGGGGGAGGGACAGAAGCCTAATGGGCATGGAGAGCTAGACCAGCCAGCTGAAGGAGTGCATTAGGAGGAGATGGGCTGGATGAAGGAAGACCAACAAGCAATCACAATACAGCAAATGATGAGAAAACAATCCAGAGTTTATTTATTCATTCAGTCCATGCTAGTCATCTATAAGGGATTCTGGTGAGCAGTGGGTCGATCTCTGAGCCTTACATAAGATTGAAGGCCATGAGCATATCAGCTTTTACATAGAAAATGTTCTACTTGTATTTAGTCTTTCATACTGAAAGTACCACACATTGTCGGAGGACTGGAATTTGCAGAAAGATGTTGCTGGTACATCTAACCAGAGAAAAGTAACAGCCATTTGTATTTAGGGTATATGATTCAGTTGTAAATAAATGCTTTGGGTAGGGACTATGTTCCTGGGATTTTTTTTTTATCTTGTATATTTTAACTAGCGTAAAGTGTCTTGTACACTCATGGTGGTATCTAAATAATCCACTAGTTTGTAAACAGCAGACTTGAGGGAAGGTGATAATGTATTTAATCAAAATCTAACAAACAAATATTAAAATATGTCTAAATATGGCTTAAGAAATACAAATGATTCTACTCTAAAAATAATGTGGATGCATTAATTCTTTCACATCAGGAATCAATGGTCAGACAAAAAGATAGGTGCTTAGAACTACCAGCACAGATGTTTCACAACCTGTGTTCAGAGTAGCAGCCGTGTTAGTCTGTATTCGCAAAAAGAAAAGGAGTACTTGTGGCACCTTAGAGACTAACAAATTTATTAGAGCATAAGCTTTCGTGAGCTACAGCTCACTTCATCGGATGCATTTGGTGGAAAAAACAGAGGAGAGATTTATATACACACACACACACACAGAGAACATGAAACAATGGGTTTATCATACACACTGTAAGGAGAGTGATCACTTAAGATAAGCCATCACGAGCAGCAGGGGGGGAAGGAGGAAAACCTTTCATGGTGACAAGCAAGGTAGGCTAATTCCAGCAGTTAACAAGAATATCAGAGGAACAGTGGGGGGTGGGGTGGGAGGGAGAAATACCATGGGGAAATAGAAAAGGAGTACTTGTGGCACCTTAGAGACTAACAAATTTATTAGAGCATAAGCTTTCGTGAGCTACAGCTCACTTCATCGGATGCATGAAGTGAGCTGTAGCTCACGAAAGCTTATGCTCTAATAAATTTGTTAGTCTCTAAGGTGCCACAAGTACTCCTTTTCTTTTTGCGAATACAGACTAACACGGCTGCTACTCTGAAACATGGGGAAATAGTTTTACTTTGTGTAATGACTCATCCATTCCCAGTCTCTATTCAAGCCTAAGTTAATTGTATCCAGTTTGCAAATTAATTCCAATTCAGCAGTCTCTCGTTGGAGTCTGTTTTTGAAGCTTTTTTGTTGAAGTATAGCCACTCTTAGGTCTGTGATCGAGTGACCAGAGAGATTGAAGTGTTCTCCAACTGGTTTTTGAATGTTATAATTCTTGACGTCTGATTTGTGTCCATTCATTCTTTTACGTAGAGACTGTCCAGTTTGGCCAATGTACATGGCAGAGGGGCATTGCTGGCACATGATGGCATATATCACATTGGTAGATGCGCAGGTGAACGAGCCTCTGATAGTGTGGCTGATGTGATTAGGCCCTATGATGGTATCCCCTGAATGGATAAAATGGCATAGTAGAAACAGGTGTGTTTGAGGAGATGAGACAAGAATGCAGAACACCAAAAAAGCGATGAGTTTTGTGGGGATTTTATTATTTATTTGTTTTTTTGCTAGGAAGAGTCTAAAGAAACTCAATTTAGTCTATCCAGGAGGAAGTTAACAGGTGACTTGATCACAGTCTATAAGTATATGGGGAAGAGATTCCTGGTAATTTGATCTAGCAAAAAACGCATAATAAGATCCAATGGTTGGAAACTGAAATTAGACTAATTCAGACTAGGAATAAGGAGCAAGTTTTTCATCTCACATGTATTGAATAGCTGAGAACATAAAATTGAAGGGAGCATTTTGAACAGTAGTGATCAGTCCATAACTTATTTCCAATGGCTAATTATCTAGGGATGTGGTCGATTTTCAGCTACATGAAGTCTTTAAATCAAGATTGGATATCTTTTTTAAAGATACAGTGTAGCTAAACCAGAATTTATGGGCTTGATGCAGGAATTACTCTGTGAGATCGTATGGCTTGTGTTACATAGGAGGTCAAACTAGATTATCACAATGGTCTTTTCTGGCCTTAGAATCTATTACCTTTCATTTCTTCAGTTTAAGAGTGGCTTAATTTGGTTTATTTTAAACCAATTCCTAATAGACTTAAGCTAAACTTAAATAAACCTGATTTAAACAGGAACAAGAGTGTCCAAACTGGGGTTTGCATAAACTGGGATTTGCATCAGTTTAATTTGGTTTGAAACCACTCCTTTAGTTAAACCACTGGAACTTTCTTATGTAGACAAGGCCTTAAACTAAATTGAGGGAAGGAAAATCTCTCTCAAGGGCTGGACACTGTTCTGGGAAGTGTATTTTTATATATTTACCATAATTAGAGTAGCTGCATAGATGGATCAAATTTCAAGTCCCTTCTAAGAAAAATGTGCATCGGCTTTATTCACCTCCACTCTCTAGATGGATTTTTTTTAAACTAAGTTATTTCACAGTTGGCAGTGAAATTGGCAGTTGGCCTTTTAAGGTTACAACACAGAGTAAATGAGGCCCAGTATTTCATAGGCACACTCCTGGCCACTTGCCTTTTGCATTAAACTCTTTGGATAAAGTTGAGTCCTCATGATCAGCTGGTCAAAATATCATCAAAAAAAGTTAGAAAAAATTGTCTAAAATTTTTCATTTTTCATCAAATGTTCAAAAACATACCAGCTTCGCTTACTGACATGATCTAAGCAGACATAGTGAAAGCACATGACTCTGCCAATAAACCCCTCCTCCTCTTTATGACACTCCAGTTATTCCAGTCCTAGGTCACTCAAGAGAAGAGGCTGACAATATGCTGTATTATGTGGTGGTTTAGCAAGACAAATGTCTAGTCGGGACTATGCTGAGACTACCAAATTCTCCTCAGTTTGACAAAAGCCATGTTTTAATATAGGTCTCTGGCAGCAGATGGATAGTACAGTAACATGAGGCATCTTAGCCCTATACATCTCGGCGCTATATATTAAAACTGATTAGCAAAATATAACAAAATAAAAAAGTCAAACTATTACTATTCCATTCACTTGCTGAGACGCTATCCTGAGCTATCTCAAGTATCAGGTGACCTCAAGGTTAAATATGAACTTAGTTTGAAACATAAAACTGTATTTCCCTCCACCTCTCCAAACTGTATTTGATTTATACAGATCCTTGAAAAACTCCCAAATTCCAGTGCCAGGAAATGATTCTGCCACCAAGTCCTACATAGCTTTGTAGCACAGGGGACCCCAGTAACAAGCGAGTGCAGAAATAATGAGGAATCGGTCAACGCTACGCTCAGCTGATGCGGCAACTCATGGTGTCGGACACCATCAGGTGGTCAAGGGACATCTACATAGAACACACCACTGGACATCAGCAATACCAGGAGGGATGAGCTGGAGTGCTGATGAGAAGCACAGTCAGGAAAGTAACAAGGACTTTCCTCATGGATTGTATTTTCTAAATGGACAACCTACCCTAATTCTCAATTACTACGGGACTATCTCCACTCATTGATATATTTTGCTTTCCATAGCTAAATCTCTGTACAACTTTTCATGAGTGATGTACCCAAGTATTCGGATTCTAATATCTAAACTGTATTGTTAAATCTATTCACCTAAATTTGGGTTATTGCTGATTATGTACTCAATGTATCAGATGACCTTTAAAAACTAACTTTATATTGTGGATAATCTAAGCACTATACCCAAATGTACAGACACTTTTCCCAACCTATGTATTATATAATTTTTTTTAACATTAGGTTTAATAAAATTTTTAATTCCATTCTTCATACTCAGTGCTGGATCAATCATGTACAATTCATCATCAGGGTGGGATGCCAGCTCTACTGGCTGAGATGTGAATTTGCTTCCCACCACAGTAGGGAATCTCAATTTGTCAAATGAGAAGCTAGAAATAAAAAGGCATCTGATTTACAAAAACAAGCTCCCTATATTCACTGTTAGCTTGTTTGAGCTACTTGACTAGACAAATAAGTCATAGTGAAAAATCTGTCTTGTTCTCAACGGCACATTTTATTAAAATCACAAGTATAGTAAATATATAGAAGTAAAACATGCACTTACAGGCCTGAAAGATTTGAAGACTTTTTCCAGTATTTCATGGAGGGTCTTTTTACCACAGGAAGAGATGTAGTCCTGTGCCAACTGCAGGAAAGGTAAGCAGTCCTCACTTTCACTCCACACATGCTAAAAGATAATAGCAATGAAAGAAAGAACAGGAGTTAATAGGAATTCATATGGACTTTTTCATATGATTTTATAAAGGTGATATGGTTTAAAGATGTACTGGACCTGCAATTTAAATTTGTGCCAGGGATACGGATATTACATTACTTCAGGAACTGGGTATGGTCCCACAGTTTTAAAGCAGCCTCCAGAGATACAATTTGGTTGCATTAGCACAATATACCATGAGATAGAGAAAACGATGAAGGCTTGAAAATAAATTAGAAAATACATTGTTCATGATTGAACCAGGGTGGGGAATCAGAATGTCCCAAATACACATGTCCCATCTACACATTGCCTCGTGTATATCATTTTACAAGTAAAGGTGCTTTTGTTTAACATCAGCCCTGCAAACTCAGCTTGGGATCTGAAAGTCAAGATGAGGTTTTTCCTTCTTATGCATCATCCGCAGTAATAATGCCCCCAGGTTAAGTTTGACCCTGTAAATGGAATTTGGTAAACAACTCTCCTGATGATGCACAAGAAGAAACAGAATCTTGAGTATGTCCATGGAGTACTCTGACCTGCCCCACAGCCTGGTTCTATGAAGCTCCAGGCCTTCAACCTTTCCTGTAACCCCTGCATATTCTGCCAATACAATGTTGTTTGAAAAAGACTGCATGCAAGTGCTGATGAAAGCCTTAAAACAGGGACATGACTGGCATGGAAGAGCTGGGTGAAAACACTGTTCACAGGATGCTTTCTGAATGCCTCTCTCACTGAGATTCTAATGACAGAAACATAAAGCTGCAGTGAAAGCTAGATGCTACATCTTCCCTTACTTTCCCCCCAAAGTACTGGACATCTAATGCATCTGTTAGTACATGATCAGTAGGCTACACTTAATAAGGGTACAGTAGAAACTCCGAAATTAAACTAATATTAGAAAAGAGTAAGAATCAAAAAATGTCTCAACGCATAACATGCAAACTTATTTCCTAGTCAGCAGAAATTAGCTGACATGAATTAAGTTCTACATTTCTCCAATTAAGAGATTGCAAAGCATCAGCTAAGCTACCTCTTTAAAAAGAAAAATTATAACTACCTTTGTACTAACCTCAGTTGACCTACATTTTCTTTGATGCCTGTTACAGTTTACAAAAGTAGTGTGTGTTTCTGAAGTGAAATTTCTCCCAATACATGTAAAAATGGCCCCTTCCTACTGAGCAGATTTGCTTCTGGTATTTGTCCAGAGTCATACCTGCCCATTTTAGTGACAAAAATATATTTTTACAGGGAAATGTAATCTCATGTAACCTCACAACGTTATTTTTTACAGTCAGAGTCCCACCACATTTTAAACTCCACTGTGAATTTATCAGCATTTGCTCAAAATAAACTGGTCTCGTGCATGAGGGAAAACTCAAGCAAATTACTCATCAGAAAATCTTTTAGTCTTCAAAGAGGTTTTTTTTTTTTTTTAAACATAGTGTAAAGCAATAAGCAATTAAGGCTTCCAGCAATTTCCACATCTGCGGAAGATTTAAAATTTTGGTTGTAGCAACAAATGTATTATGGAAGGTCATAAGTGTCATCAGTAAGCATCTCATGTGGGAAAGGCTTGGTTTCCTCTACCAAAAGAAAACATGAAAGTATTATCATGATATCTTTAATAAAGATGAATCTACAGTCCTTTCTGCAAGTTCAGTACTGATGCATGCAGCAACTTAAGGATTTGAATCTAAATAGTCTGATTCACGTGTCTCCAAAAGAACTAGTAAAAATTGTCTTTCACAATAAGCTAAATGAAAACTGAAGATTCAGCTCTTGCTTTGGAAGTTACAGCAGGACTTAAAAACTGCACACACTGAGGATGCTTTTGTTGAGAAACCCACTAAATATCTGCAATCTCTTTGCAGTAGGGAAAACAGCCTACTGGTAAGCTGGGGTAAGAGAGTTTAATTGTGGCAGAGCAATAAGGAAAAGGTAAACCTCATCCTTCAGGTAAGTTGTTTTCAGGCTAGACCTATTTTGCTCGTGGTTGCTTTGTGTTAACACAAAAGCACACAGCTAATAATTTCAACCTCAGCTGACCCAGGATCAAGGTTGAAATATTTAATTCAGCATCTGTGCATACAGCATGCAATCTTTGGAAAGCAAGGCTGAAGCAGTTCATTGTATAGCGCTTGAAGGTTTTTCCATTCAGTCTTTAGCTGGTTCAACAATATTAAACGATATTTATGGATCTTTTTTTCAAAATCTACCTGTTGAGCATGATAGTATAGTGTTTTATCTTTACTGAGGTAATTTTGTTGATCAAGAGTATTCAGACAAGCTGATTCTATACTAACATATATTAGAGGAAATCCTGTAATAAAGTAACGCAAAATTGGTACTTGTAGTATCATTTAGTATGAATACTAGAAATAACAAAGTGACAACAGAGAATACATAATATAAAGAATAATTTATTCCACCCTCACCCATACTGGGTAAGATTATATAGCAAATCCAGTTAAGTATTTGGGGGCCACTATAACCTATAAAAGCAGAGATTAAGACCCAGATGTTAAAGGTACTTAAGCACCTGAAGTGCAGTTAGATGCCAACTGGAGTTAGGCACCTCAGGTGCTTTTGAAGATCCCACTAGGTGCCTATCTGCATTGTAAGGCATCTAAATACTTCTTAAAATCTAGCCGTAAGAGATCTTCTCATGTAATTAAAACTATGCAATACTGGAGTTCTCAAATATTTTCTTAGTGTGAACATAAGTGATCTCTCTTCTGCCATCCATCTCCACCCTCTGACAAACAGAGGCTAGGGACACCATTCCTTACCCATCCTGGCTAATAGCCATTAATGGACTTAATCTCCATGAATTTATCTAGTTCTCTTTTAAACCCTGTTATATTCCTAGCCTTCACAACCTTCTCAGGCAAGGAGTTCCACAGGTTGACTGTGCGCTGTGTGAAGAACTTCCTTTTATTTGTTTTAAACCTGCTGCCCATTAATTTCATTTAGTGGCCTCTAGTTCTTATGTTATGGGAACAAGTAAATAACTTTTCCTTATTCACTTTCTCCACACCACTCATGATTTTATATACCTCTATCATATCCTCCCTTAGTCTCCTCTTTTCCAAGATGAAAAGTCCTAGCCTTTTTAATCTCTCCTCATATCAGACCCATTCCAAACCCCTAATCATTTTAGTTGCCCTTCTCTGAACCTTTTCTAATGCCAGTGAACCACATCTTAACAGAGATCGCTTTATGGACCACATCCTTTGCATTCACAAATCACACAACATTCCTGTGGCAACTACAGCAATTGCTTAAGTGGAAAAGTAATATTAGGGAAGTATTTAATATATTTTTACCTTCTTTTAATGTAATTCAGCAGTTGCAAACTAGGAAGAAACACCTATACCCATTGACTAGCCAGTTCTCTCTAGACGGCTAGCAAGTGCTTTGTGGGCCACAGTTTGGGGAATTTCCGATTTAACACAATAAAAAAATTATTCTCCCCTGTCTATTTCTCAACTACCCCCTGCTCTTACTTGTCTTCCTCTTCCTTCTGTCACACTCCTCTAATTAATCATTTCATCCTTCAAATTCATGATTTATCACATACATCTCTGGCACCCCCTATGTCAGTGGTCCCCAAACTTTTCATGGTCATGCCCCTCCCTTACCCGTATCCTCATCCCCCCCCTTGGGAGCCAGACTCTCTGGGGGGACGACACGAGGGGGAATACAGACAGGGGTAAGGGGGACAAGGCTGGGGCCACAGCTGGGATTGGGTCTGCAGCCAGGGCTGGGAATAGAACCAAGGCCAGGGGCTGAGGGTGGGAGCAGAACCACAGCTGTGTCCGCAGACAGGTGTGGTTCCGCTTCCTGCCCCAGGTTGGTAATGGAGCTTCGGTTGTAGGTGGGGCAGGAAGCAGGTCTGCAGCAGGGCCTGCAGCTGGGTGCGGAGCCTCGGCCAAAGCTGGGGACAGGGCCTGGAGTCCGGGTCGCGGCTGGAGCCAAGCTTGGGGAAGGGTGGTGCTCTCTCCCAACCCAAGTGGGGGCTGACCCAGGCCCCGCCCCCCCATACATTCCTCTGCATCCCCCAAGGGGGGCACACCTGACAGTTTGGAGACCTCTATGTACTCTGTTGAAGTCTCTTCCTTATTCTGAAATGAACATGTAAAGAAAGGTGATGAAAACACTATGGGCCTGATTCTCATTTATACTTAGAGTATATCTACACTGCAAGTGCAGATCTGATTTGTTACTCATGCTAGCTAAATTAAAGCTAGCATGGGTACGCCTACCCATGCTACAATCACACCTTCACTTAAAGTGCAGACATGCCCCTCAACCCCTTTACAACACTCTGACAGTGTAAAGAGGCCTCAAAGCATGTAATTACACCATTCTGACAGTGAAAAAACTGAAAGTTGATGTAAATTAAAGTCAGACCCATTCATGTGGCCAAAGACATAGGAAGGGTCCGTAGTGCAAATGAGAATCAGGCCCCATGTTTTTATTGTTTTCTTAAAATGAACTTTAATACACAGTTCCACATATAATGAAAACTGTCTTTTGGAACATTAAAAAAAAAAAGTCTGCAAAAATGAGTCTGTCAGGCTAGTGTAATTAATATGGTGAACAGATCATTATTAGTTCTGAGCTGTTATACTAAAAAGACATCATCAACTGAGGAAAAATCATTCCTGTCTTTTTTATAAGAGGACTAATGCTAAAAGTACCTCCTGAGGAGATGACAGCTGAAAGAGATTGGAGAGACACAGTTTTCAGTTTTTCTGGTAGCTTTGGGTTTGGGGATGGAGCCTTTCAAAGAGAAAAACTGGGAAGAAAAAAGTAAATGTGGTTGTAAAACCACAAAAATTGGCAGAATAATGCAGGGGCAGGAGTAGGATCTGAAACTATTTATACTTTTGTAGTTTGTTTTTTAATTGACTAGATTTCAACTAATGTGGATTATAAAACAATACAACACAGCACACAAATAAATACATGAGCTTTCTCTGTGATGTAGGATATCACTAGAATCCCTGGACGGAATTATAGTCTTAGCCCAGATCCTGCAAGTGAATCTACATGATAGCCAAAAGTGCTACTGACTTCAGTAGGGGTTGGCATGGCCACAGGCACTCACCTGCAGGTATCCAGTTGAAGTATGTGGCCATTTAGGGCTGGTCTTACAGGGAGTTGTACACATGCATAGGTGTTTGCAGGATTGGGGTGTCAGGATCCAGTCCTGCAATGGGCCAAAGGGCCTCCACAAACTGGCAGAACCCTGACAGTAGCTGGTGGATACATTAGTCCTTCAGTTAAACTCTACATTGTCTCCTGATTTATAATTCTGCAACACCATCTGCATAATCTGATAAATAAGTATCTTCCGATTGGGTTTTGTGCTCTTTGGACAAGTCACTTACCTGCACTCTGTCTCCATTTACCCAGCTGTAAAATAGATTCTTATTGCACCTATCAATCAGAGGTTTTATGAGAGAGAACTTGCTAACATTTGTATAGCAGACTGAGGGATGTAAGGTGCTATGCATTAATATGCTATGGCATTTCTTCAATAATGCTAGAAGCATTTAAAAAAAACAACAACAACAACAACAACATTCTCTTAAGAGTACTGAACTAGAGCTGTACAATTTATAAACCCTGTGGGAAGGATCAGGGTTTTCCATTCAACATTAAGATGCTGGAGTGGGGGAGGGGGGGCACCCTCTCCATCCTGAAGCCATTTTTGTACCATCATTGTAGGAACTTGCCGCTGAACTCCAGCAGGCCAGGATGTGCAGGCAACCGAGGCTGCTGGGGAAGGGGGGAAAGGAAATGCCAACACCTGCCTCCCATCACGCCATAAGCAAGATGGGAGTGGGGAAGGAGATTTAGGAAACAGTTTCCTGGAGGATCCAGGGTGACTAAGGGTAAATTCACACACCCCTGGCCCCAGAGAGGGGATGGGACACAGGGGGAGGGAGCCCTGTCATTCTGACTCCATTTTATCCTCCACAGTCTCCATTTGCTGCAACAGCAAAGCAGCCCCCCAACCACAGCCTAGGGGGTCAGCGCACTTAGTGGTACACCAGCCATAAGCAAACCACAGCGCAGGAGCAAGGCGGGGGGGGGGGGGGGAGGCCTCAGGCTCCGCCCCATCCTTCGGGAGCCCGCATCCTCACCCAACTCCTCCAGCCCCACAGGGTGGGGGTGCTGCCAAGGGCCCCGGGGCTCCTTGCCCTACCTGGGGCGGGGGCCCCCTCCATAGGGTGGTGGTTGCTTCCCCCCCCCCCCGCGGGCAGCCCAGCCTGCCAATGACCACCCACCACCAGACTCCATTTTGCAGCTTTTTGCTACGGGCTGGCAATTCCCTCCCCCCGCCCCCAGCCAAGGGCTCGGCCAGCCCAGCCCCCGGCCTGGCTGGGGCCCGCTCTCCCCTCCCCGCCCGCTGCGCCCAGCCCCACACAGCGAGGGGAGGCGGGGCGGCGGGTCACTCCCTCCCAAGCAGGCCGGGGGGGGGGGGGAGACCCAGGCGCTGGCCGGGGGGTCCCACCCGAGCAGGCAGGCCGGGGGGAGACGGGGGATAAGGAGCGAGCAGCCATACGCGCCCCCCCCCCAGCGACTTACAAAATTGTCCCCGCAGCCGCTGTCCGGACACAGCACGTAGAAGGAGACGCCGGGGTCGGCGTAGAAATCCATCCTCCGCTCCGTCTCCTCGGTGGCGATGAGCTCGAAGGGGGTGTTGGAGCACCACTTCTCCGCCACGTCCGCCAGCTGCTGGAAAGCCATGCTCGCTCCCTGCAGCCGCCGCGCTCCCCACGCGCCCCCGGGGCCTGGCTCCGTCCCGCCCTCCCGCTAGGAAACGGGTGTGGGGAGAGGTCCGGGCTGGGGAGCTCCCGATCCACTTCAGCACCGCGGGCTGCGGCTCCCACTCAGCATTATTTGCTAACTTACATGTATTGTTTACATGCCGTGCGTACAAGGCGCCCTCCTCCTCCTCCTCCTCCTCCTCTTCCTCCTGCTGCTCCCTGTGCAGCCTGACATTGGCTAAGCGCGGCTGCGTTGTGTGTCTTGTGTGCGGGTCATTTGCGGGTGTGGGTAAAAGCTGGATGTGGCCGGCTCCTCCTGGATTCGGCCACAGCCAGGCAATTTTTGGACCCAAGCTCCCCCCGATGCCACTGACTGTGTAGAGAATGAGAAAGATCAGTTTCTCCGAGGGCATCAAGAAATTCCAGACCCTGGAGCATCCTGGCTGCGAAAAACCATATTTGGCTGCTGGATCCAGCCAGTTTTTGAACCAGACTGCCAAATTCCACTGCATAAATAGAGACTAGATGCTCTGATCCCCCTAAAAACTCCAGACCCGGATGCATAGCAGTGCCACAAAAAGCTGGACTCAGCATCTGAATCTTGCTGGATCCAGGCAATTTTTGCTACCAACTCCCCAAATTCCCCTGTCTAAACAGAGACCACATCTTATGCTTTTGCTCCACAAAGAAAAATCTAGAAACCAAAATTTCTTTGTGTAATGATACTGCAGGCATTGAGACTCATTGTATGTTCTGTGTTGGCTCCTGCCAAGTTTAGGCCCCCAAACCATAAATTCCATTGTCTAAATAGAGAACAATGTTACTACTCCTAATACTCTAGTAAAGCTTGAACCTTCTATGCATCCTAGCTCCATAGTATTGCAAGCACTTGGATTCAACGTACAGAGCATGACAGATTTTGGACCCAGGATCCCAAGTTATACTGTCAAAAGAATCAACACACATTGCCACACCAGTAAAAGGAAAAACGATGTATTCTGCCACAAAAACAGCTCTCTACCACTTGGACCAAGCTGTATTTTTGGCCCCAACCTCCCAAATTCCAATGCCTAAGTAGAGAACATATGTGGATGTTCCTACTGCACCTAAAAATTTCAGACCCAGACACACCCCGTGTAAAACACATAACCCCATATCCAACACCTTGACCAGATTTTGGCCTTGAACTCATAAATTCTGAATAAGCTTAACTCAGAACCCTGTTGCTGCTCTGACTCTGCGAGACTAATCTGGGCTTTGATACATCCTTGTGCAACATATAACCTGCACCTAAAACTTGCAGGATCCCACTAACATTTTACCTAAATCAACAGCTTCTACCATCTAAACAGAATAAGAGTAGGCACTTCTTTTCTATCCGAAAAATCTGAATCCTGCTATATCTTAGTTGCAACAGCACTTCAAAAATATGTATTAGAATCCTTCCAGATCCTGCCAATTTTTGGCCCCACGCATGAAAAATTTACTTGCTAAAGAGATATACATTCCACTAACTGGGGCCTGATACAACCTGAAAAATCCAAACATGAATCTATCCAGCAAGATCTAGCCTGTTTTTTCAATTAGATTTTCAGAGTTTCACCTTTTATATAAAAAGAAAAGGAGTACTTGTGGCACCTTAGAGACTATCTAAGGTGCCACAAGTACTCCTTTTCTTTTTGAGAATACAGACTAACACGGCTGCTACTCTGAAACCTTTTATATAGAAAACAAATGTAGGGATCCTTTTACATTAAAAAAATCTGTATCCATTGTACTCTATTTCAATGAAGCCACAATAATCCAGATGTGCTATCTTTCTAAATACAGACATATTTCCACCAATAACACTGTAATTCTACGATCTGTATAGGCAATAACTGGGACTGATGTAACGGAATATGATGGGCTGTGTTAGATTCAGATTATATGTGGTTTAGCTGATTAACTAGTAGCATAAAGAAGTGAAAAGGTTACTCTTTGGTTACAAATCCCAGAAACTAAGCTTTCAAATACTGGTTTATATAGTTTGGATCCCTATCATGAATTATCCCATTTCTGCTGTTTGTTTCACTGTGGCTACTATCTGTTGGTTGGTACAGTCAAACGTAAAATCAGTTTCTAGACAATGTCAGCTAATTGGTAGTTTTTGTGGATCAACATGTTAAGTTTATATAAAAGCTTTAGGTTCACACAAATCTGTTGGTGATCTGGAAAAAAGTCCTGTATGCACTGTTGAAATAATGTATTCAATACATTATAATCTTCAATCAAAGGTATTAATTGGCTGACACTTAATCATGTCTTTACTGCCAACGTAATTGATGAAATCCTGAGCAGAAAAAGAAGGTGAAGGTTGAGGAGGTATGAGCAAGGAAGCAATTGTTGTGGAGCGAAGTAGAGGCATAAACTGGAAACATATTGTTATCGAGTTTGGAGCTTTTGCAATCTACACCACAGAGGAGAGGAAGAAAGGTGCAACATCTATCTACAATTAACTACTCTAGATGATATAGTACCAAAAAAAAACCCCTTCATTAAAATATCAGGAAGGTTGCCAAGTCAAGCACTGGTATGTTAAGAAAGGCCATAATTAAGGTTGCCTGTGCCACCCTAATTTAGCTCCCATATATATATACTTGATGATACAATTACATGATCACAGACTATTTTGTCCACAGGACCCCTGGCCCATTCACTGCATGGAATAGATGGTGCTGTGAAAATGAATCAGGGTTATGTAGTGAGGGAGGCTGCTGTCTGTAGGACCCCTGCCTCATTTTTTTGCAGGAGTTGGAAGGTGTTTAGTGAATGAATCTGGGCATTGCAGGAAGAGAAAACTGGTCTCATGGGTAAGACAGTTGAATGCTGCCCTGGAGAAATTGAATCTGTTCCTGCCTCTGCCACAGAGTTCCTGTGTGATGCCAGGCAAGTCACCTACACCAAAGGTTTCGCAATTTGTCATAATCTATGTATTCTTCATTTTCTGGGTGCAACAGGTGTAGAAGCTACAATGCTGCAAGTGATGCTGTTGCACTAGGGCCCATGAAGTTATGGGGGCCCAACCAGCTGAGGCCGCTCCACCTTAAGTACCACTGTGGTTATGCCACAGTCTATCTATTGGCAGACAGGGCTCTGAGGAGAAGGAATGGGGCTCCAGCCCCAGGGGGTTGAGGAGGCTGAGGGGAGAAGGCAGCAGGGAGGCCGAAAGGGGAGCAAGTCCCCAGTCCCGGGGATGCAGGAGGACAGGGGAAGGATGGGGATCGGGTGGGGGTGGAAGGGACTGGGGAAGGGTTGCAGGGGCTGGATGGGGAGTGGCCTCTCATGACAGAAATGCCCGGGAGGAAATTAATTATTTTGTATTCAGTGCAGGTGTGAGGCAAATAAGGCCTGGGTGACAGATTGAATAAAAAGAAATATTGAATAGCTACCCATTCATGTAATGAGGCAGGAGGCCTGTGGAAAAACTTTATATGAACATATTAATAATACTCATACCTGGTCTTACAAAGTGCTTTTCATCAGTAGATCTCAAAGTGCTTCACCATCTTTAATGTATTTATCCCTACAACAGCCCTATGAGGCAGTGCCGTTATCCAGTGATGAGCTGCCAAAATCTTAACAGGTTCCCTCCTCATCCCACGAGGGGGTCGTTGCCCACTCCCACCCCCCGGGACTCCTGCCCCATCCAACCCCCTCGTGTTCCTTGATGCCCTCCTGGACCCCTGCCCCATCCACCCCTCTCCCCTGACTGCCCCCAGAACTGCACAGGAGGGTCTCGTGGGCCACCATAGTGGGTGCTCACCCCACCCCGCCCCTAAGAGCCAGAGGCACCTGCTGGGGGGCAAGGTGGAGAGTCCCAGAGGTGCTTACCTGGGGCAGCTCCCAGGAAACATCCGGCAGGTCCCTCTGGCTCCTAGGGATGTGGGAATGTAGCTGGGGGGAGCAGGGGGAGCGGCCGCTCCTCCACTGATCACATCAAAAGTGGCACCTTAGGCGTCGACTCCCTGGGTGTTCCGGCACCTCCCACCCCGGGTTACCTGCTGCGGCGCGGGTGGCCCTCCCTGTGCCCCCCCGCCCCAGCTCACCTCCACCTCCCTGGGCCTGAGTGGGAAGCCGCGGCCTGCTTCTCAGCCTGCCCCAGCTTCCCGCGCGAACAGCTGATTTGCAGGAAACCTGGGGGGATGGAGAAGCAGGACGGGGCGGTGCATTCAGGGGCAGAGGCAGAGCGGAGGTGAGCTGGGGCTGGGGCTGGGGCAGAGAGGGGAGCTGCCGGTGGGTGCTCTGCACCCACCAAATTTTCCCCTTGGGTGCTCCAGGGCTGGAGCACCCATGGAGTCGGCACCTAAGGCACCACTTTTGGCCAGGTAAATTTAGAAGCCCTTTTAGAACCGGTTGTCCCTCGCGGAACAACCAGTTCTAAAAGGGCTTCTAAATTTAACAACCAGTTCTAGCGAACCGGTACAAACTGGCTCCAGCTCACCACTGCCGTTATTCCCATGTAATCAGGCATATAGGCCCCACATGGATGAGGAAGGGGTCACAGCAGTAGGGCTTGCTCCACCTCTCCATCCTGTCAATCATGCATTGATAGGGAGGAGGGCTTTAAAAGGGAGGAAACTGCAGGAAGCAAGGCACCAGACTGTAGGAGTGACTCCTGATGCTCCAGAGTGAACTCCTAGGCAGGAGACCTTCACCCCAACCCTGAGGAGCATATAGCAGACTCCCAGGGTAAGGCAAACAGGCTGAGCCTGTCACAGAGACCCAGCCACAGCTATTTCTCTAAACCCATTATCTTGGGACTAGATTGTTAGCAGCACTGTAGAGTCACCCCTCCTTTCTTCTGGGATCTCAGGGAGAGAGTATCCCGAAGGCATGGGTGGTTTGTGACTTCCATTTTGATCCCCAACCGGAGGGACTTTTAAGGAGGCCAACAAAGGGCAGAACCCACCTACCCCTGTCACGAATATTAGGGAAGAGGGGCTGGTGTTGCAACTACCCCAGTGTAGATAACTGGGCACGGTCAGGTTCCCCATCCCTGAGGGAGGAACCACGAAGGACTATGTTACACTTCATTTGACAAATGGGGAATTGAGGTGCACAGAGAGGCTAAGTGACATGCCCAACGTCTCACAAGAAATGTGTGGCAGAACAGGGACTTGAAGCTATGTCTCCCAAATCCTGGGCTAGAGCCTAACCACTGGACCATCCTTCCTTTGTGTAATTAAAGATTGTATCATAACAAATACTCACAAGAGGGGCCAAATTAAGGTTGCACAGTCAGCTTTAATTCTGGCATTTTCTATTTTTAGAGGGCTTGACTTTGCAATCTGAACAGTCTTTTAGTGTAGCTTTTTTATATAATTAGTACAAAAATAAGATATAAATAATACAGAAATTCCTCCTTCAGCCTGACATAGTCAGTTAGCAAGTTACACATTGGCAGCATTGCAGAGAAGGGTCTTCAGGGAGGACTGGAATGAGGGATGGGGAGGAGCTTTGCAGATGAACCTAGGATGGGCATTCCAAGCATAAGGGACAGCATCCAACCTAGCTATGTCCAAATCCTGCCATTTCTTCCTTCTCACCATGTCTAAGATCCAGCCTTTTCTCTATCCCTACCAGAGAGGTAAACTTAACAGCATTTAGTGAAGATGTGGCTGAGTGAGCAGCCATTCTGGTGCATGCAGCATTCTCGCCTGGCTGAGATCACTCACCATGAAAGCTGCTGGGCTTGGCACGCCCTCTCCTGGATCACCAATAAGGGCTTGCTCGTCTTGTGTGCATTGTTTGTTGTGCCTGCAGGTGGATTGCTAGGTGCTACTGACTGACTGGGCCCTGGTTCCTAGCAACACCGAGCAGCTAAGGCTGAGTCTCAGGCTGTGGCAGTTTAAAATAAATGAGAGTTCAAGCAAGCAGCTTAACACTTATGATTTTTGGATAATTTCAAAGCACTTGGAGAACCGCTAATGAATCCTTGCAACTCCCTCTGAACCATGTATTGTTATCTCCATTTAATAGGTAGGGAATCTGAGACAGGTTTTGAATGAGATTTTTAAATGTCTCATTGTCGCACATGCAGCCAAAACCTTATCACATCCTGCATTAGTGGCCATTTAAATCAGACTGTAAATTTTCTGAGGCAGGAATCTTTGTCCTTTATATGCGCATATTTTCAAAACTGCCAAGCAGCAATCCAAAATGAAGAAGTCCCTCACTCCAAATGAGCGAGACTTGGTTGGTGTCAGTCGCTCACAGAGGTTATTTTCATTAGTGTGTTTGTGGCACAGCCAGCCTTCTCAGGATCAAAGGATTGCAACATTCTGAGATGGATAGGATGCCCATTGAAAATCTGGGCAGCAGAGTTTGGATTTTTGCCTTTGAGAAAACAAACAGAAAAGGACAGTTCTGAGGAAGAAACAATTAACGCTTGTTTGAGTAGACAAGTAGATGGTCAGTGGAGATGAACTCTGTCTAAGCCTTTTCAACATATTGTGTAAATCACTGATCATGATTTTGTTAATGGCACACTTTGAAAGCTCCAAACAGTGAAGGCTGAATTTGGGGAAGAGGGAGTGTCTCTGGGAAGTGGGTGAAGGAATGAAGAAAAAGCTGACTTTGTCTGCTACACCAAGTGAGGGATACAAAAGGAAAGATACAATCTAGGTCCCTCATGGAGATACATTTATTTTTCAAATCACCAGTAGGACACAATGGCATAAATGCCTTTTATCATTCAGACTGTGACAGTTGCCTTTCCAATGTATTCGGGATAAATTTGCCAAATAATTTTAAAGGGACAGTGGTATCTACAGTGATTGACAATAAAAAGGTGACATTTACCCTTTGAGTATTTTATATAATCTTATGGTCTGACCATAAGATTACATAAAAAGGTAATTATCAATATTGTCAAGGTGACAACTGATATTGTACAGGTTTTGCATCATCCCAGATATAAAGGGCCACACATGGGAGGAAATACCAGCCACATACACCTTCTGGCAGGTAAGCCAATTTACTAGCATTTGCATAGCATTGATGAAAAAGTACTCAGCTACTGTGGTAATGAATGTAATCTCAAAACCTAGAAAGCTAGGTTGGGAACCAATAAGGTGACCAGATGTCCCAATTTTATAGGGAGAGTCCTGAAATTTCGGGCTTTGTCTTATGTAGGTGCCTATTAACCCCTCCACCCCCAGTCCCAATTTTTTACACTTGCTATCTGGTCACCCTAGGAACCCGAGACTGTTCTAGTCTTCTGCTGAAGGGAGGGAAAAACAGGACGATGAGTGCTCCTGTGTAAATATATCCCACAATTCCTATGCTGTCCTGGAGATATTAGTTGACTCAATATGTGTCATGCAAATGCTGTATGCACTGCAATCCTGGAGCATGGTGGAATGACAAAAGGGTGCAGAACACCAGAATGAGGTAGAATGTCTGAAATATTCCTTAGAGCATAAGCTTTCGTGAGCTACAGCTCACTTCATCGGATGCATTTGGTGGAAAAAACAGAAGAGAGATTTATATACACACACACAGAGAACATGAAACAATGGGTTTATCATACACACTGTAAGGAGAAAAGGAGTACTTGTGGCACCTTAGAGACTAACAAATTTATTAGAGCATAAGCTTTCGTGAGCTACAGCTCACTTCATCCGATGAAGTGAGCTGTAGCTCACGAAAGCTTATGCTCTAATAAATTTGTTAGTCTCTAAGGTGCCACAAGTATTCCTTTTCTTTTTGCGAATACAGACTAACAGGGCTGCTACTCTGGAAACTGTAAGGAGAGTGATCACTTAAGATAAGCCATCACCAGCAGCGGGGGGGGGGGGGGGGGGAGGAGGAAAACCTTTCATGGTGACAAGCAAGGTAGGCTAATTTCAGCAGTTAACAAGAATATCAGAGGAACAGTGGGGGGTGGGGTGGGGGGGGAGAAATACCATGGGGAAATAAGTGCCTTGCATAATGACAGGTTTCAGAGTAGCAGCCGTGTTAGTCTGTATTCGCAAAAAGAAAAGGAGTACTTGTGGCACCTTAGAGACTAACAAATTTTTAGAGCATAAGCTTTCGTGAGCTACAGCTCACTTCACGAAAGCTTATGCTCTAAAAATTTGTTAGTCTCTAAGGTGCCACAAGTACTCCTTTTCTTCATGGGGAAATAGTTTTACTTTGTGTAATGACTCATCCATTCCCAGTCTCTATTCAAGCCTAAGTTAATTGTATCCAGTTTGCAAATTAATTCCAATTCAGCAGTCTCTCATTGGAGTCTGTTTTTGAAGCTTTTTTGTTGAAGTATAGCCACTCTTAGGTCTGTGATCGAGTGACCAGAGAGATTGAAGTGTTCTCCAACTGGTTTTTGAATATTATAATTCTTGACGTCTGATTTGTGTCCATTCATTCTTTTACGTAGAGACTGTCCAGTTTGGCCAATGTACATGGCAGAGGGGCATTGCTGGCACATGATGGCATATATCACATTGGTAGATGCACAGGTGAACGAGCCTCTGATAGTGTGGCTGATGTGATTAGGCCCTATGATGGTATCCCCTGAATAGCTATGTGGACAGAGTTGGCAACGGGCTTTGTTGCAGGGATAGGTTCCTGGGTTAGTGGTTCTGTTGTGTGGTGTGTGGTTGCTGGTGAGTATTTGCTTCAGATTGGGGGGCTGTCTGTAAGCAAGGACTGGTCTGTCTCCCAAGATCTGTGAGAGTGATGGGTCGTCCTTCAGGATAGGTTGTAGATCCTTGATGATGCGTTGAAGAGGTGGGGGCTGAAGGTGATGGCTAGTGGCGTTCTGTTGTTTTCTTTGTTGGGCCTGTCCTGTAGTAGGTGACTTCTGGGTACTCTTCTGGCTCTGTCAATCTGTTTCTTCACTTCAGCAGGTGGGTATTGTAGTTGTAGGAATGCATGATAGAGATCTTGTAGGTGTTTGTCTCTGTCTGAGGGGTTGGAGCAAATGCGGTTATATCGTAGCGCTTGGCTGTAGACAATGGATCGACTGGTATGATCTGGATGAAAGCTAGAGGCATGTAGGTAGGAATAGCGGTCAGTAGGTTTCTGATATAAGGTGGTGTTTATGTGACCATCGCTTATTAGCACCGTAGTGTCCAGGAAGTGGATCTCTTGTGTGGACTGGTCCAGGCTGAGGTTGATGGTGGGATGGAAATTGTTGAAATCATGGTGGAATTCCATGAATCATGATTCCATGATTCATGATTCCAGAGAAGCAAAGTGTGTTTGTCCAGCCACGAGGAAGTTTGTGTGGAAGGTTGGTTCTTTATGAGAGTATCCAGTTTTGATCTCATAAAGAACCAACCTTCCACACAAACTTCCTCATGGCTGGACTTTACAAAAACTAGACAAGCCATTTACAAAACACACTTTGCTTCTCTACAAAAGAAAAAGGACACTAAGCTATCTAAACTACTATATGCCACAAGGGGCCACAACAATGGTTCCCGTAACCCACCCAGCAATATTGTTAATCTATCCAACTATACTCTTAGCCCAGCAGAAGAATCTGTCCTATCTCGGAGCCTCTCCTTTTGCCCCTCCACCCCCACGAACATGATACAGTTCTGTGGTGACCTAGAATCCTATTTTCGACGTCTCCGACTCAAGGAATATTTCCAACACACCTCTGACCAACATATTAACCCACAGAGACCTTCCTGCCAACACTACAAAAAGAAGGATTCTGGGTGGACTCCTCCTGAAGGTCGAAACAGCAGCCTGGATTTCTACATAGACTGCTTCTGCCGACGTGCACGAGCTGAAATTGTGGAAAAGCAGCATCGCTTACCCCATAACCTCAGCCATGCAGAACACAGTGCCATCCACAGCCTCAGAAACAACTCTGACATCATAATCAAAAAGGCTGACAAAGGAGGTGCTGTCGTCATCATGAATAGGTCGGAGTATGAACAAGAGGCTACTAGGCAGCTCTCCAACACCACTTTCTACAAGCCATTACCCTCTGATCCCACTGAGAGTTACCAAAAGAAACTACAGCATTTGCTCAAGAAACTCCCTGAAAAAGTACAAGAACAAATCCGCACAGACACACCCCTGGAGCCCCGACCTGGGGTATTCTATCTGCTACCCAAGATCCATAAACCTGGAAATCCTGGACGCCCCATCATCTCAGGCATTGGCACCCTGACAGCAGGATTGTCTGGCTATGTAGACTCCCTCCTCAGGCCCTTCGTTACCAGCACTCCCAGCTATCTTCGAGACACCACTGACTTCCTGAGGAAACTACAGTCCATTGGTGATCTTCCTAAAAACACCATCCTAGCCACTATGGATGTAGAAGCCCTCTACACCAACATTCCACACAAAGATGGACTACAAGCTGTCAGGAACAGTATCCCCGATACTGTCACGGCTAACCTGGTGGCTGAACTTTGTGACTTTGTCTTGACCCATAACTATTTCACATTTGGTGACAATGTATACCTTCAAATCAGCGGCACTGCGATGGGTACCCGCATGGCCCCACAGTATGCCAACATTTTTATGGCTGACTTAGAACAACGCTTCCTCAGCTCTCGTCCCCTAATGCCCCTACTCTACTTGCGCTACATTGATGACATCTTCATCATCTGGACTCATGGAAAAGAAGCTCTTGAGGAATTCCACCATGATTTCAACAATTTCCATCCCACCATCAACCTCAGCCTGGACCAGTCCACACAAGAGATCCACTTCCTGGACACTACGGTGCTAATAAGCGATGGTCACATAAACACCACCTTATATCAGAAACCTACTGACCGCTATTCCTACCTACATGCCTCTAGCTTTCATCCAGATCATACCAGTCGATCCATTGTCTACAGCCAAGCGCTACGATATAACCGCATTTGCTCCAACCCCTCAGACAGAGACAAACACCTACAAGATCTCTATCATGCATTCCTACAACTACAATACCCACCTGCTGAAGTGAAGAAATAGATTGACAGAGCCAGAAGAGTACCCAGAAGTCACCTACTACAGGACAGGCCCAACAAAGAAAACAACAGAACGCCACTAGCCATCACCTTCAGCCCCCAACTAAAACCTCTTCAACGCATCATCAAGGATCTACAACCTATCCTGAAGGACGACCCATCACTCTCACAGATCTTGGGAGACAGACCAGTCCTTGCTTACAGACAGCCCCCCAGTCTGAAGCAAATACTCACCAGCAACCACACACCACACAACAGAACCACTAACCCAGGAACCTATCCCTGCAACAAAGCCCGTTGCCAACTCTGTCCACATAGCTATTCAGGGGATACCATCATAGGGCCTAATCACATCAGCCACACTATCAGAGGCTCGTTCACCTGCGCATCTACCAATGTGATATATGCCATCATGTGCCAGCAATGCCCCTCTGCCATGTACATTGGCCAAACTGGACAGTCTCTACGTAAAAGAATGAATGGACACAAATCAGACGTCAAGAATTATAATATTCAAAAACCAGTTGGAGAACACTTCAATCTCTCTGGTCACTCGATCACAGACGTAAGAGTGGCTATACTTCAACAAAAAAGCTTCAAAAACAGACTCCAACGAGAGACTGCTGAATTGGAATTAATTTGCAAACTGGATACAATTAACTTAGGCTTGAATAGAGACTGGGAATGGATGAGTCATTACACAAAGTAAAACTATTTCCCCATGGTATTTCTCCCCCCCACCCCACCCCCCACTGTTCCTCTGATATTCTTGTTAACTGCTGAAATTAGCCTACCTTGCTTGTCACCATGAAAGGTTTTCCTCCTTCCCCCCCCCCCCCCCCCCCCCCCCCCCCCCGATGGCTTATCTTAAGCGATCACTCTCCTTACAGTGTGTATGATAAACCCATTGTTTCATGTTCTCTGTGTGTGTGTGTATATAAATCTCTCCTGTTTTTTCCACCAAATGCATCCGATGAAGTGAGCTGTAGCTCACGAAAGCTTATGCTCTAATAAATTTGTTAGTCTCTAAGGTGCCACAAGTACTCCTTTTCTTTTTGCGAATACAGACTAACACGGCTGCTACTCTGAAACCTGAAATATTCCTGGAATACTGTCAAATTGCTGGACAAGAACAGGAGACAATTTGCCTGCTGTATTTGCGCTCTTTTGAATACTGAGCTAATGTTTTCTGCTATATTGTCCAGAGGACTTAATATCTGACAAATCCAGTCCAGGCGCATGTTGTCTTCAGGGTTTTTACTTATTTATTTATTTAAGAGATCTTTTTGGTCTGTTTGATGAATTGCCAAGTAATTCACACTAATTTGCTTGATAGGCTGTCAGAACAAAATTGTCCTCGCATGGTTCCCATTATGCACACTTTCTTCAGGTCTAAATAGAGAAAGAACATTAGTATAAACTTCAGTACATTAGTAGAGCTATATCCCTGCTGTGCCTGATTGTTGTACCACATAGGACCAGATCCCCAGGTGCTTTTCGATGCCACATGGATCGGGATTAGAAATCAATGGTCAGAGAGGCCTGAATACCTTTGAGGATCAGGGCCATAGTGCTTAGTGAACCATATGCTATCAGGGCCGTTTGGCCCTTAATGATGGGGTGGTAGCCTTGGCTCTCTGCGTATGACTATGAACCCCTTTGGATCTTAACAAAGATGCAGTAGAAGCCTGATTGCATTGAAGCCAATGCCAAAATGCTCATAACCCTTGTCTGCTCTGGAGAAAATTTCTAAATGTTTCATACTCTTGCTAATTCTGCTTTAGCTGCATTGGTGAGCAGCTTTGGGAGCTCTAGTGTAGGGAAGGGTACTGCCACTGGAGTCATTTTCAGCACCATGTCTATTAAACTTGCTCTGGAGTGGCGGAATAGGCATGGCGTTAAAAACAGCTGCAGCTGTGGGACCTTTGGCTGCACTAGGACTCGCAGTGTTGCTAACACTGGTGCAGATGAATTAGTGTTCGCAATCATAGGAAATGTTTAGACACCCTAATATTCTGATAAAGAATACTGAGCCTTCGAGGCACTCAAGTAGAGTATCCTCTAGCACAGCCATTCTCAACCTCTGGGTCATCAAGTGGTAGCCATAAATCACATCCATCAGCTGAGAGCTGCAAAATCCCTGACCCACTGGCATACCTTCAACCAACATTTTGGACAAACCATCCTGTTTGGAAACATGACTGTCTAAGGTTTGAGTCTAGGTCATTAGTATCCTTTTAATTTCTTATCACTTGACTGGTTAGAATACTCAATTTCTCAGAATGCACAGAAAGTGAGTTGTAGTGGATCCTTTTTAATACTGAGTCTGTTATTTTTCTACCAGTTGTCAAGGCAGATGGAAAAGATGCAAGAGCAAGGAAGCTGCAAAATGATGCCAGCTGAGAGGAAGATATTGTTGGAGGGAGGAGGGAAGGGAACATGGCTTAGAAACATCTTTTTTCTCAGCTCTATTTTTAGATCTAGGCTTTTTTCGTCTTTTTCCTAGATTAGATTAAAATCTAAACACAATAAATCTACTGCTGCTGCTCCTAGCTTTGAAGTCAATGACAAAAATCCCACTGAGTTGCAGAATCTTACAAAATTTAAGGCTGGAAGGGACCTTGAGAGGTTCTCTCATCCATCCCCCAAATTGAGGCAGGATTAAGTATACCTAGATGATCCCGAATAAGAGTTTATCTGACCTGTTCTTAAAACTCTCCAATGAGGTAGATTGATTTTAGTGGTGAAGGATCATGGACATACTGAAGTGAAGATAACTTAATCAGGGTCTGACAAATCATCTTCCCTGCTGAGAATCATTTTCGGCAGAATTTAAGCTTTCATTTTGATTGTGAAGATCACCTGCTAAATGTGACTGGAGTGTAACTCGATGCAGTGTTATCTTCCTGGCTCTGAAGACAGGCAGTTCCAGCGTCTCTGCTTCCGCTCATAACTTTGCTCAGCAGCAGCAGCAGTATCTTTCTTTACCTCCTGGCCTGAAATATTAGATCATGTTTCTGTGTACTGTTAAATAGCAGCACGTGCCACTCCAAGCTCCATTCAAACGGTGGATGTTATATATTTTGTATTTAAGGCTGACAATATGCTACTGTTTGTGAGCAGGGTGTTGAAATACAAAGGTGATGTTTGACCATGCAGCAAAGTTAGGAGCACAACAGGCTAGATTCTTCTCTGGCGTAACTCTATTGGCTTCAGTGGAGTTACAGCAGGTATGAATATAAATAACTCAGTCTGTTTTTGTTCAGCTGAAGCTCCGAGGATCCCTTCATTCACCCGCTCTCTAACTTTTCTCTCAAAGCCCATCCCTGCAGTTTGCATCCTACCTCACAAAGATGGAAAAACACAGTGCACGAGTGAATCATTTTAAAAAAAATGGAGTAGTCAATTTGATTTTTCTTGGACCATTCGGAAGTGGGGATGATGTCAAATTGTTTGGTATTTGGTATCCATTTGAAAATAGAACACTTCTGGTCCTACCTTCACCATAGCTATAAGTTGGACCTCCTGATCATAGAAATGACAAGTTGTGAACTTTACCTAGATTATTAGGAGTTGATGTAATTAGGGAGGTAGTTTTCCCTAAATTTGCATTAAGTCTTGGATTTAACCTAGGATCACAGTCATGAAGCACTGTGATCTCTACAGATCACTAAATAGAACTTTCTGTATTTTTTCCATTTTCTATCATTTATTATATTAAAATAAACATAGGCTCGCTGACACTGTCTATCCCTATTTCTCAGATGAGTAGCTCCACTAGTATAAAAGATATTTTCATCATAATTCCAAATCAGATGATTGTTTCAAGTGCCAGAATTTTTAATGACTTACTATTTTAAAAATATGTAAATTGACTCATCACCCGTCTCTTTAGATATGCGAATTTATTGAAAAAGATGCCACTTTTCCTTCTTGAGATAGAGACAAGCCTGATAATTAGTTTTATGTGCACAAAATCTGGTTTTCCAGTACTGGTGATTTTAAACGGATTGCTTTATTTTTCTTACTATAGCTGAGAGAAGCACTGGACAAATGATTATGTGCATGGCAGTACAGGAAGTTACACTGGTATAGTTAAATTGCTATAGTTATATGGGTGTAACTCTCCATGTGGAATCAGAGTGCCTTTTTCTGGTTTATCTTTTGTTGATTGGAAATGGTGTAAGCTAAACTGGAGAAAGCCACTCTTATTCCATAATAAGAGCATCCATGTATACCATTATAACTCTAGTGGTTTAATAATACCAGTATAGCTTCTTGAGTAGGTGACAAGCCCTACATTTATTGAGGATGGTGTGGGGCATTAAGCTCTATCACAGGACTAGATCAGGAGATCTATTCCTGGCTCTGCTGGCTTCCTCTGTGACCTGGCCAAGTCACTTAACTTGCCTTTGCCTACTTCACAGGGATGCTCACTAAAATCTATAACAAATGTGAAATTCTCTCCTGGAAGATGTAGAAAGTGTCAACTATTTTCTTGTGTGTTATAGTTAAGCATAAATACTACAAAGAGACTGCAGCATCAAGGTTTAATATTGTGTTTCTGGGATAGAGTAAATCACTTTTCTTAAATTTTTTTTTATCCCAGAATATGGATATTATTTGTATGGTTATGGGGCAATTCCACATAACATACATACTTTTCATACTTTGAACTCTGGTTCTGGTAACTGGGAAGCAGATGTTGAGTCATTAAATTAACTGTTCACCAAACATGGTATCTTGGCTGAGTGCTACTTTATGGGACTGATCCTCCTCTTGTTTACACTGATGTTAATTCTCTTTGTCAGAGTGTAACCCTTGGGTGGGCTAGACATCACTTCATTGCCCTTCTCCAGTGCCTAAAAAACCCTGCAACTCCCATAGAAAAGTAGCTGGAGACCCCGAGTCGAGTCTCTAAAGATTTTCAGCAAGGATTGCACAAGATCAACCTCCCCACGTTCAAGTCCCCAAAGGAACTAAAGAAATTAATTTAATTAAACAACTTTATAAAATCTTATGAAAAACAAATAATCTAATTTTTAGAGCATAACATGGCTATTTTATAATCCACAGACATTATCTTCACCGTTATACATAAACATAAATAAAGAAAATAAATTAAAATCTGAACAGTTCAGTACCCATAGAAACACAGTGAGAAGAAACTGAGAATTCCCAAAAGCTTAGGTTGAGTTCCCCTAAGTCTCAGAGTCTTTGATCCCCAAATCTATACAGTCAGCTGAGTCTAAAATAACATCTTCCCTCCACTTGCCCATAGGAATCTTCAGCTGGAATCCATGCAGACTCTTCCTCTGCTGAAATCACTGTTAGCCAGTCAGCTAACTGATTAACCACTCACTCAGTTAAGTGTATAGATTTAAAAAAAACAACAACCCACCCAGTTACAAAAAATACAAAACTGAATATAGTACAATATAAGTGACTCTTTCCATATTACATTTAAAGAAAAGTTGGTGAATCGGCACGAGTTGAGACAATTTAAAACAGTCTGGCTAAAATCAAAACAACATTCAAAACATACAATTAAAATAGAAGAAATTATTTTCCCCTTGCTATAATTAACATTGTTAATCCTCTAACAGGGAAGCCTGGGCAATGTCACTAACCTGCTGCAAAATGCTTCACTGTTCGAGAAAACAGCCTGCCCTCTGCTCCTGGGCTCAGCTTCTCCCAACTCTCACTAGGCAAAGCAGCTGCCCCTGCCCTGACTGCTTGCCCTCATGGAGCCTGACCCCAGCAACAGGGGAACCCATTGGACAATACCCAAAACTACCACATCCAATTCCAGAAGCTTCTGGAAGATTCAGCCAAGCAACAATGACCCAGACACAAGTCACTCCTACCTCCCCTAGATGGGTCTCTCGGAGATACCTCCCTATTAGGCACATGGGTTACAAGTGGATTTATTCTTACTATATATACTAGCATGGGAGAAGAATCTTTAGCTGGTATAATGTACTTTCCTCACTTGCAAAAGGCTGCACAGACTATTTTGTAACAAGATGGGGCAATTGCAAGGCTGGCTTTCAGTGTCGAACAGTTGTGAAGTCACAGAGAACCCTTCACTTGTAGGGCTCATAATCTGTCCACATCCTTTTCCAAGTATGCTTTTCTGATCTGCCTCCCCATGCAATCCGCCATTCCACTTCAAAAAAGGAACAAAGGGACATTCTAGCATCACAGCAATTTGTTCCCTTCCTTGTCCCTTTGCTCTCCCCCACCAGACAAGCCCCAGATCCCTTGCCCAGTTACTAAATTGTCTTGTCCCTACATGTACTGTCTACATAGTCTCCTGCCAACTGCTTTATTTCACCTGGGGCCTTACAAAACCTGGGGCTTGCTCTTGGTAGAACATAAACATCTAAAGCTTGTTTGGAGCATGGGAATAAAAATCATGTTGTTCAGTGTAACAGATGCTCAGTTATTTTTGCTAGTGATTAAAACGTCTGGCAGCCAACAAGATGTTAATTAGGACTTAAGGAAGTAACAGACCTAAGGAGAAAGAGGCTTCCCTCCAGGTTACCAGAGTATAGTGGAAGAGCGTATAGGGTGGCTAGTGCTGTGAAGTTAAAAACCTGTTTGCATATTGGAGCTAAGACTTTGTATGGAGAATTTTTTATATAGAACCAGGACCCTGTATGTCTGTCCCATGGCTTTTTGCATTGGGGTCTAGAATATAGCTAAGCTGGCAATAATTTAAGCAAAAATTTTCATGCAAGTCTATGCAAAACTTTCAACCAATTATTTAGCATATTTCACACTGCCCTAAATGGTCTATTTTTGCAAAGGTTATGGGGGATTGTCAATTATTCATAGCAAAATCTGTGAAAACTAAAAAAATCTACCTGTGTGAATTTTAGCAGAAGTGCCCTCCGACACAAAATTTTCAGAAGGACCAAAATGCCTTAGGAGCCTGTTTTATTTTCAAAAGTCACTCAGCAACCTCAGAGCCTAAATCTCACTGACAGTTAATGGGACTTAGGCTCCTAAATGACTGAGTAACTTTTAAAATGGGACTTGGGTTCCTAAATCACATGGGTACTTTGGAAAATTTTACCAATAGCATGAAAGATGAAGCCTAAAGCTAGAAGACAGGGAGCCCTGAATTCTACTCCAACAACTGCTACTAAATGCCATTAAAACTTTGCAGTTACATGACACTATTAAATAATAGGCTGTTAACAGGAAAATACTGTTATTCGTATTTTACAGATGGAGAGATTGAGAGTCAGAAGCTAGTCACTTGGTAACATTTTCAAAAACACCTCAGTGACTTAGGAGACTACACCTCATTTTTAGATTTGATTTATGAAGTTACAGGCTTCACTGAAAGAAAATGAGATCTTGTGTACCTGGTAAAGTGTTTTCAACATTTTTTGTTGTTGCTATCACTATACAGATCAAACGAAACAAAAAGAGCATAGCTACATTGCTTTGCCTAAAGCAGCTTAAACTACTTCCCCTGTGAATCACAGCATCCAGGCAGCGCTGCTCTTTTTCAGAATAAGCACACAGCATTTTGGGCAGGGATCCCAAAGTGCAATGTTCTGCTAGGCTCAATGTGTTATAGGCTGTTTATCGCAGTGGATTGCGGGACACCTAGTGGAACTGAGTGGAATTCTGGGACTTGAGGTCAAACTCATGAATCCGTTCACAGTATCCCACAATTGATTGGGCTTTTGCTGGCCAGTACATTTTCAAACTGCTGTCTGGTAGCATGGAGGAAAAACTATTGCACTTTCACCCTCTACCCTTAGCCACTCAGCAAGTTGGTGACAGGACCAAACTAAAACTTACATCTCACCCCTCTACTCCAGGGCAGTGGACACCCTCTCATTCAAATCCCCAGAGCCACAAGACAGTGCCAGCAATAATGAATGCCTTGTCTAGCACAGGATTTAAAGGTGTGATGTTAGCTCAAGCTATGAGAGTAGCTAGGTCAGTCAATTTAACACCTTCTGAAACTCTAGCCAAGAAAAAGGAGTTGTACTTTAGAATGTGATAAACTGGTCAAGTTAACTAGGGGAAATTTTGGCTGTAGTTCAAATCTAACATCCACACTTTTAAATCCTAGGCTTGTCTACGCTTAACACACTACAGCAGCTCAGCTGCGCTATAGCACTTCATTGTAGACATTACCTATGCCAACAGGAAGATTGTTCCCTACAGTATACACTCCAGTGCTTTGTCCAAGCTAAACTGAAAAGGCCCAAGCAATGGGGTTTCCAATGACTCCCTTAAGACACTACTCCATAATCCAGCATTTCACTCAAAAAGATTTTGCTGATGTTCAGCCTCAAATATTCCCCTTGATAATCCATCCGTCACTGTACTACCCAAGTGCAATTTTAACAAGTCATGATTTCTCATTGAGAATTGAACCTGGGATTTCCAATGCTAATAGTATGAACCTCTGCCACTTGAGCTAAAGGAATCGCTCCGTTATCTGGTAGATGTAGTAGACTAATTTCCTCTGTGGACCGGCCACTAGAGGGGGATACATAACACAGTGAACAGGCTACATAATGAAGTATGAAAAGCTGCTGTAAATAAAAATATCCTTCACTCCAAATAACTCCAAGCAACACTTCCATTAGTTTCCCAGTTTAAAAGAATACACACACACACACACATTTGGATTGCTAAACTTCATTTTTTATTTAAAATAAATTGAATTTGAAAGAGAAAAAATGATATAGCTTTACACTACAAATTATTTTTTTACATAACTGTAAACATGCACATGTTTAGCCTATAATAAATCAAACTACGCAAATAAACTTGAGGCATAGTATTCTCCAAATAGTTATATGTAATTCAATTTTGTATTATTCCTGAGTACCCATTTCTCTGACCCTAGAGAAAAAGACACAAGTGAGAACGTTTTCCTATCAGCCTTTCCTCTTAAACCAATTGGTTAAGTCTGGTTTCTGAGAACATGGGATGTTCCAATTTGTTTTGCTGGAATATCAAGGAATACAGCATGGGTACACAAGAAGCCTTAAAACCTTTTGAGGGAGTGGGATACAAGTGTGGCCCATGCTGACCTTTTGGGTATGTATGTTTTAGGTCCTCTGGCTTGATGAGTGCCGACTCAGTACTGTTAGTGTGCCCAGAATCCCAGACATGATCATAGGCAATGTCTGGTATATTCCTTTTTATGTTGTCTTATCCCCTTTCAAATTGCATATACTCGCTGAATAATCAGAACACTTCCTATTCATTTTAGAGGGCACAATGCAGCCACTGACTAACTTATAATGCATTGTTGCAGTAATTAGATACTTCACTGCTTATCTAACATGTAAGTCAAGGGAAATTCAGGATGATATTTTGGAAGCAACATTACTACTAATTAGGTTGCAAACACACATTCAGTTAAATAGCTGCTATGCCAATTGTTAAGACCAAAGCTTTTACAGCTTGCTAGAAGAGAGCACCTGTATTCCCTTTGCTCACAGAGAAAAATTAAATCATTTTGGTTATAAACCAACTGTATTTCTTAATTGTGTGTTAAAATATGTATACATATTCTTTTAGATCCAAATATTTTTAAAAACATATGTACAAGAAAGATGCCTCTTTAAATATATATCGAATGAAGGAAAATAATCTGGGTTTTATCACCTTCCTTCAAAATCCCCCTAGCGCCCTCCAATGCATTTTTTTTTAAAAAGAAAAAAAACTCCACTAACAAACAGGGAAACAAACACACAAATGATGGTAGACTATCACTGATAGACAAAAGCCAGGAAAGTAAACCTTTAGCTTTGTATTTCCTGGTTTACATTAGAAGTATACTGCCACTTGCCTTACACCATGTGGGTAATAGCTGAAATTGAACCCTGTGCAGAGTGGGCAGCACAAACCTCATGCACCACTTAAGTCCCATGTACGCACAAAATGAAACAAACAAACAAACAAAAACGTAGAGGGGTAAATGTTTCTTGCTCTGAAGAACGACAGGGCCAGTTGTCCCTCATGAGATCCACGCCAAGGAACAACCCAAAGAAAACTCAATGTAGGGAACCTTGGAGAAGGTGGGCTGCTTCCAGCTGCATCTGATAACTGTTATTGATCTATTTGATGTAATCATCTTGTAGCAATGGGCTGTAGCCCTGCAGTTGCAAATATCTTTTCTCCAGTTCCAAATGGAGTATTTTGGAGTTGATATTCTATATTTAAACCATTTTCGTTAGAGACTGAATACCAGAACTAAATGAGACTGTATGATGCATTAGAGAAAGTTGTCCTGGTTCTTATTTACATAGGTAGGTACTCTTGTTACTCAAAACATCTAAGTACGCTACTTTGAGAGAATACCTGTCTCCAATGCCCATTATTACACATACATAGTGTGTGTACATGCATGACTGTGGTTATGAAGGTAATTTGAACAATTTCTAGTATTGTTTCCTTTAATAATGGAGGCAGCAACTGAAGTTTTATTTAAAATTATTCTGTAAGGCATTGGTGCAACAAGGTAGTGATTGAAGAGGCAATTTTATAACTTCTTTTACAACTGTTTAAAACACTCCCACATCACGGTTAGCCATAAATAGCAATAAAAAGGCATTAGAAAAGCCCCAAACTGAAGAAGACAGTTTAGTGATGAAATTTAGTTTGCACTCCAGCTCCCACATGGGTTTTTTAATGAATTGTTGGTTCACCTCTGTCCTAAACACACATTTTTCCTTAATGTACTACGGCACTGAACATCTCCGATGAACAAGAAACATCTAGAGAATATGCATTATGCTTTACAGAACAACAACAGTCAGGAACACAGACTGGCTTATCCACTGTACATATCTATTTAAAACTTTAAAAGACTAAGAATATACATAAAATACACGCTTAATTCACGAAGTAAAATCCTCCTCAGCTTCTGTTTAGGATAACAATTGATATTCCATAGGGTTACACATTGCTTATATTAAAATTCCACGCATGGAGCTATTCCCATGCCAATTTCTCATCAGCATTGAGCTCACTGAAAAGTAAATTAGTTCTTCATACATATGCAGCAGAAAAAGAGAAACCTCAGCCCTAGTCATCACTGTCACTTCCAGACTCACTCAACTGCAAGTCATTTCCTATTGGGGGAAAAAAAACAAGAACACCAGGCCAGACATTAATTCATACTTCGATGATATTCAAATTTAAGAATTATTGTATTTAAACTGGAGATTTAAATAAGAATTACCCAGAAATGAACATGAACAGCATCTCAGCAGTTTGTTAAATATAATCATTCTCCATATTCAAGAACATTAAAATCTGCATAGAGTTTATTTAAGGCCCAATCCAGGCAATGTTGAGTCTCCTTGGCTCCACAACCACAAAGGCTACTACTCCTTGTTCAAAAAGAAGCATTCCCCTTCTCAGCAGCTGTGGAATGAATTCCACACCCTCCACCCAGCCAAACTGCTATATATGACTTTTGGGCAGGACACTAGGGAAGTCCCTGGCTCTATCTACACTATTAAAATAATCATTTTTTAAAGATAGTAGTGAAGATGAGGCTGTTCCATGGGGAAGCTCTATGGCCTGTGTCATACAGGTATCAGGCTACATGATCACAGTGGTCCCTTCTAACCTGTGGATAAATCAGGAAAGAATATTCAAGTGCCAGCAACTCAAGAGTATTGAGCTGAACCTATTTGATAGCTCTGCTTCAGAAGTTAGTGAGAAGGGGAAACCAAGGGGCTCTGGGGCCCAAAGACAGGTCAGAAGCAGGGAGGCCCAGAGCCCTACACTGTCCTCATAGTATATAGCAAAGGTCCCTAAACTGTGGGGCGCACGCTCCTAGGGGGGTGCAGAGGAATGTTCGGGGGGGGAAGGAAAGGGAGGCACAGCAGTTACTGGACCAGCCCCCATGGAGGGTAGGGAAGGAGCGCCTCCCAGCTCTGCCCGCAGCCACAGCTCTGACCCTGCCACCAGGCCCTTGCTGCAGCTTCAATCCTGAGTGCAATCTCCAGCCTTGAGCACAGCTCCAGGCCACGGCTCCCAACTACAGCTCCAGCCCCCCTCCCAGCCGTGTTTCCCGGAGGTGCGCAGACAGGTTCCATTACAGGCAAAGGGGGCCATGATGGAAAAAGTTTGGGGACCACTGCTATATAGCAATGTCTGCTGCCTCTCTTGCAGCATTCTGGTAAACATGAGAATGAGAAAGGTCTTCTTCATTCTTGGGCAATGTACATACTTTCTTTTAAGATGGCGTATAACATGTGCCCCATCTTCTTCCACATTCCTGCCCTCAAATGCAGGTCCACTGCAAGGGAGCTACTTTAAAAGATAGTGGCTGTTTCTTTTCCTTTTTAACATTTTTGGGGGGTTTCCATGTGATGGCAGGCCTTCCCCTGTAGAGGTGGTCTTCATGTTACAGAAATATCAATAGTTTATCCATGGACACATATTGGTTCAAGTCTTTGAAATTCAAGCATATTCCAAGCATGGCAAATCTGACCTCCTAAATAAGGGCCTATCCAAAGGCCACTAAGTCAGTGAATAGACTCTACTGACTTTACTGGGCTTTGGATCTGGCCTTGAGTGAAGGTCTAAATACTAATTAGCAAAACTCACATTTCTCTTTACATACTGGACTAATCAAGGAGGATTAGATAAACCAGATTTTCAATGGACATTCTACACTGCACTGTCAATATTTGAGAGCCCATATATGTGAACATGTAAACCTCACAAAGGCACCCAATTCCCTATTTGCAGAGCACCAAGAGATGTACAGTAACTCCTCGCTTAACATTGTAGTTATGTTCCTGAAAAATGCGACTTTAAGCGTAACGATGTTAAGCAAATCCAATTTCTCCATAAGAATTAATGTAAATGGGGGGGCTAGGTTCCAGGGAAATTTTTTTACGAGACAAAAAACTAGTGTGTGTGTGTGTGTGTGTGTGTATATACACACACACACACACACACACACACACACTAGTTATATATATACTATATATACTAGTTTATGTATATATATATATATATATATATATATATATATATATATATATATATACATACATACATACACACACACACACACACCATAAGTTTTAAACAAACAATTTAATACTGTACACAGCAATGATGATTGTGAAGCTCGGTTGAGGTGGTGAAGTCAGAGGGTGGGATATTTCCCAGGGAATGCCTTACTGCTAAATGATGAACTAGCATTCAGCTGAGCCCTCAAGGGTTAACACGTTGTTAATGTAGCCTCACTCTAAAAGGCAGCACAAATGGAGGGAGGGGAGACAGCATGGCAGACAGAGACTCTGTGTGTGTGTTGCGTGTGTGTGTGTGTGTGTGTGTGTCTGTGTGTGTTGCACATTGCCCCTTTAAGTACGCTGACACCATTCTAAGTATACTGCCTTTAAAAAGATCAGGAAGTTGAGATGGCAGCTGCGGTCAGCAAGCTCTCTCCATCCTGAGCCCTGTTGTCCTGTCCCCACCCTGCTCTATATGGAGAAGGGGCACGCAGGGAGCAGGAGTATGGGGGAGGAAGACACCCTGATATTAGCCCCTCTCTTTCCCCCTCCCCTGCACAGCAAGCAGGAGGCTCCATGAAGCAGCTCTAAGGCAGAGAGCAGGAGCAGCACATGGCAGTAGGAGGAGGGACAGCTGAACTGCCAATTGATAGCCTGATGGGCGGCTGCTGCACAGGGAACTTAGGGGAGCTGATAGGGGGCTGCCAGTCCACCCTGATTCCAAGCCCCCATCAGCTAGCTGCAACGGCCTGCTCTTCCTGCAAGCAGTGGACAAAGAAGGCGACTGCCAAACAACGTTATAAGGGAGCATTGCACAACTTTAAACAAGCATGTTCCCCAACTGATCAGCAACATAACAACGTTAACCGGGATGACTTTAAGTGAGGAGTTACTGTGCTCACAAACACCTCAGGCAGAAATAAGAATGCCATGTGAAAACCAAGGCTCACCTTACTGGAAATCTATTAAGATTTCCCCACCACAAGAATAAATCTCTTAAACAAATGTAACTGTCCACTATTCTTTATAGAATAGGTTGGGAGGAGCTAGGAAGTCAAACAACCCTCTAGCCTCTTCATCACCCCAAAATTTAATGTCCCCACTGCTCCTGTCCAAATAGGGACAGAAGGAGAAAATGAACCACCTCCCCAGTAACTAGTTTCAACTACCTTTTAGTTACCAAAACCCATCAACCCCACCTCACACATTTCTGGGTGCCCCAGCTGGATCTTGATAGTTTCTACAACAGTTTTTTTTCAGTACAATAACCTGTAGCTCAATAGAAATATAGGCATAGCATAAAAAACTGAATTCAATATACAATTAAATAATACTAGCAACCCTATACTGATGGCATGGTTAATTTTCATATTTAATTCACCAAAACCCTCCATGTTTGAATTTACCTGAATTTGCTGCAGAAACCATGGACACTTACACACATCATACATTTTAGGTCCAATTTGTTATGGAGCATATGGAGGAACCACAGAGGATATATAGCAATTTGACTACCCATAATCTCCTCACCCTTGCCCATCTCCTATGGTAGACAGGAGTGGTCTCTCTACAGTTCCTCCATATCCTCACATTCTTTATGCGTTTAAACTGGCAGTGAAAGACGGGTGGGATAGCTATGAGCATGGCTGGTACAGTAACACAGGAGGGGAAAACATTTGAAAAGGGTGTAGTGCATAATTTAGCTGCACCTCTGACCCTTTCTCTGACCTCTCTGAATGCACCCTCCTTAGATGCTGGCCTCGTACCTTCACCTCTCTCAGGGTGGAATCCCTGGGATTCTCCTACCCTTAGACTTGGTGTCAGGATATAGAGACCAGCCAGCAGGTAACAGCCTACGTGTGGCAGGGGACATCCTGCCTGCCTGCCTCCCTCCACACCGATGGTCCCCAAGGACTCACAAGGGAACAGTGAGCTAGTAAGGGACACTGGTATAAGATGTTTGTTGTTTTGTATGATCTGTATTCTCCTGTGTGGCGTATGATTAAGTAAAAGAGCACAACGCTCTGTGTAAGGTATGGGCGTTACAGGCTTCACAACTGCCGCATGCCCCTGAGAAAGTTAAACTGTAACCAGAAGCTTCACACCTCTTGGATGGAGTTCTGGGAGAGGGGTATGTTGGAACAACCGGGTTATCTTGGGAGTCAGTGCTGGGCCTGGGGGCATAGAACAGATGGGCATAGGAGTGCCATTTTGGAGAAGGGGCAGAAGACAGAGTCAGTGCCCAGGAAATGTGCCAGAGAGGCCCCAGGAGGAAACAGCGCTGTAGCCTGCTGTGGTTCTAGAAGCTTAAACCATCCAGGGACACAGAAGGTTGCAGTCCCAGTGAGTGGTCACAAGAGGGTGCTCACTAGGTTCTGTGACAACTTCCTGCTTGTTTAACAGCCCTGTTCTTAAACTAAACCAACCTAGTAAGGATAGTCAGCATCCCAATAACCCAAAATAGCCATGCAGTAATTATTCCAATAACCAGGTCACATGCAGTATTCATCGGTTATTACACGTTAGCTCCACATCCTTCATATGTCTATATCAACTTCTAAGTAACTCTCTCAAAAACACAGCAACTTCTCTAAGGGGTTTACTATATATACACCCAATTCCACGTTTTCAAAAGCTCAGATTATTTTTTTGTTAATTTAAAAAACAATTCTTCCCTTCTCCCAAGTGTATCCTACTACTCCCTGATGGGGCTTTGCTGCCCAGTCACACTGAGGGCTAGCTCCAAAACCCACTGAAGCTGATGGGAGTCTTTTGGGTTTTGGCTCAAGCCTTTGATGCCTAAGTAGCCTCTATATCTTCAAATAAATGAGAGGTTTTTGTTATAAGGTCTCCCTTTCACATATTTCAATCTGAAGGCATGCTACCGCTTGGGATAACTATTTGGTAAACTATATTCTACAGTGGTATCTAAATCTGCTTAGAAAAATCTATGCCTTTTGGTGGCATCACACAGGTTCCCACAGCGACAACACACAAAACTTTACTTACTGAGAGTGTTCATTAGCTGATTGCTTCCTTGTGGCCTGCTGGTACCATTAGCAACAGCATTTCTGTTGTTGTACTGCTGGTGTGGTGGCTGAGAGGGGGAAATGCGTGCAGCCTCTTCCCCGTCACTGCTAGAGCTTTCATCATCACTCCCAGAAGAGCTCTCAGAGTCCGATGAGCTGCTACCACTGCTGCTACTCATCTGTTCAATAATTTCAACCTCTGCTCTTAGCTCTGGAATTAGATGACATTTGTTGGGTCAAAACATTTATAGGCCTCTGTGAATTTCAGGAAGGGAATGTTAAAATGCAACAGTTTTGTCAAGTATAATTTACCAAGCACAATGAACAAGTCTAAATAATTCAAATCAAAAGGAGAGAGAGGAGAAAACAAAAGATACACACAACTGTGCCTAAGTGCTGCAGTGAATCTAGAGAAGAGGTTATAATCACTGGTTCTCTAAACTTCATTTATTTCACTACCTCTTATATGTTTTCTATTTTTAAAACCATTCCTTGCTGTATTATTCATTTACTGAGTGCTCATTGTGCCAGGCACTTTACAGACAAAACAGTCATAGAATGTAAATGTTTTGGGGGGAGGGTGTAACACTTGACACAATGGGTAAAAATTTCAAAAGCACCCAATGACTTAGGAGCCTAAGTTCCATTGAAAAACCTGTGGGATTTAGGTTCGTTTGAAAATGTTATTAGATGCAACAAGTGATAGTTACAATTAGGAGAGAAGGGAATTACAACAATAAAGTTATGAAGTTCTTTAGATTTGCCATGCACACTTAGTCGTGCCAATGGTAATATGAAAGTTATATCAGCAAGAGTTTGGAACATTACTTACCAGTGATTTAGATAAGTCATCCCAAATCATACCATTGTTGTGTATTTTGAATATTCCATGTTACTACAAATCTATTTTGAAGGATTTTTTGAACATTTCATGGGGACTACAACTTGTATCCCTCCACCAAAAACATTAAGCATCTAGTTACCATAAGTCCAAAGGTATAGGGATCAGAGAGAGAGAAATAATAAAACTAGCATTATTTATATTCTGAAAGCACCCAAAATCTTCAGAGTTCAAGCCTCATTGTGCTGGACATTGTACATTCACAACCTAAGAAATGAGTTCCTGTCTTAAAGAACTTACAGTCTAATAGAAAGAGTGGGAGAAAGCAGGTACTATCACCATTTTACAGATGGGGACCTAAGGGACAGAAAAATTTAAGTGACTTGCCCAAGGTTACATAGGAATACTGTAGCAGAAACAGAGTTTGAACCCAAATTTCCTGAGTCCTACTCTAGTGTTTGACTCACAAGACCATCCTTTCTGTGTAAAGTATCCAAAATGACCTGGAACAGAACTTTTCTATACATAAAAATGCCATGACATTAAAGTTCATGATCTCGAATGTTTCAGGATTAAGGCTAAACACTATATCTGATTGGAAAGGAAAGGGTTCCAGATGCCCGATGATACAACAGCCCTCCAGGGTCAGGAAATAAGACTAAAGAACCCTGCTAAGCTCTCAGCCTCCACTGTATTTTGGCAATGAAATCCATTGGGTAATTATGCACTGGCTTAAAGTTTCCTTTTATTAATTTTAAATTTGCTACCTTTCAATTTCTAAGTCAGCTACGTTCAACCGGAATTAAGGAAAACAATATTATACCTATACAATGGAGCAATAGACTGTCTAAATCAAACTGTATGTCTTGAGGAAGTAAGGTTGCTTTTGCAATTTGGCTGCTGAAGCAAAACATACTGGTTATGTTACCTACAGTTCATCTGTTTGCAATCAGCCATTTCTGTTCAATCTTTTAGATTTAAAAAAATCTGTCATCTGTTTCTGTTGGATTTACATGACTGGGTCAATGGCAGGGAATAATGTATCTTTCAAAAATGATTTTTTTTCCCTCTCTTATTCTCCTCCCCACTTAGTCTTGCAGCTTTTAGAATTTTATTTCATGCTGGAGTCTGAGCCCTGGTCTACACTATGATTTTAGGTTGAATTTAGCAGTGTTAGGTCGATTTAACCCTGCACCCGTCCACATGACAAAGCCATTTTTGTCGACTTAAAGGGCTCTTAAAATTTATTTCTGTACTCCTCCCTGGCGAGGGGATTAGTGCTAAAATTGACCTCGCTGGGTCAAATTTGGGGTAGTGTGGACACAATTCAATGGTATTGGCCTCAGGGAGCTATCCCCAGAGTGCTCCATTGTGACTGCTCTGGACAGCACTTTCAACTCAGATGCACTAGTCAGGTAGACAGGAAATGCCCCGGGAACTTTTGAATTTTATTTCCTGTTTGGCCAGCATGGCGAGCTGATTAGAACAGGTGACCATGCAGTCCCAGAATCGCAAAAAAGCTCCAGCATGGACTGAATGGGAGATACTGGATCTGATAGCCGTATAGGAAGAAGAATCCATGCAGGCAGAACTCTGTTCCAAAAGATGAAATGCCAATATATTTGCCAAAATCTCCAAGGGCATGATGGACAGAGGCTACAACAGGGACACACAGCAGTGCTGTGTGAAAATTAAGGAACTCAGGCAAGCCTACCAAAAGACAAAGGAGGCAAACTCCTGGGTCAAAGCCCCATACATGCCGCTTCTATGATGAGCTGCATGCAATTCTAGGGGGGGGAGACCCTACCACTACCCCATCATTGTCCGTGGACACCTGCAAAGGGGGAGTCTCACGCAACAGGGATGAGGATTTTGTGGATGAGGAAGATGAGGAGGAGGAGGATAGCGCACAGGGGCAAGCAGAGAATCCCTTTTCTCCAACAGCCAGGAACCGTTCATCACCCTGGAGCCAATACCCTCCCAAGGCAGGCTCCTGGCCCATGAAGCCGGAGAAGGCATCTCTGGCGAGCGTACCTTTGTAAATACAATACATGGTTTAAAAGCAAGCGTGTTTAATGATTAATTTTCCCTGAAGACTTTGGATGTATTCGCGGCCAGTACAGCTCCTGGAAAAGTCTATTAATGTGTCCGGGGTTGGAGCGGAAATCCTCCAGGGACATCTCCATGAAGCTCTCCTGGAGGTACTCTAAAAGCCTTTGCAGAAGGTTTCTGGGGAGGGCTGCCTTATTCCGTCCTCCATGGTAGGACACTTTTACCACGCCAAGCCAGTACCAAGTAGTCTGGAATCATTGCAGCACAGAGCACGGCAGTGAATGGGCCTGGGCTTTGGTGGCACTCAAGCAACATTCAGTCTTTATCTCTCTGTGTTAGCCTCAGGAGAGAGATATCATTCATGGTCACCTGGTTGAAATACAGGAAATTTGTTTAAGGGGACATTCAGAGGTGCCCATTCCTGCTCGGCTGTTTGCCTTTGGCTGAAAAGAAATCATCCCTGCTGTTAGACACGCGGTGGGGGGAGGCCCGTTCATGCTGAGCTGTTCGCGTTTGGCTGACAGGGATCTTCCCTGATACTAGCCACACGGTGGGGGGAGGGGTGAAGCAATCATCCCAGGGAATTGGGCGATGGTGGTGGGGGGTTGTGCTGCACATTCACCCTAAAACCACAGCCCCTCCTTTTAAATGGCCAACCCAAAGGGGTTTGCTTGTTATGGGAAAGGAGGGCGCTGCTGTTTGAAACCATTCCCACATGTTATGAAGGTAGAAGAAGCCGAAACCCTTTGGCTTACCATGGTTGCCTGCAAGCCGAATTCTGTTGCCCAGTTGTGCATGTGTGATGTCTCACACCAAACCGGCAGGCACTCAATACAAGAGGCAAATTGCGACCTTGTACCGACAGCACATGAGCTATGTAATGTGACTCACTTGATTCACTGTGAAAGAGTCTCCCCTTTGTTCTCCAAAATGTATCTTTTTAAATACTACTCCCCCTTTTTTTCCTTCCACAGCTGCAAATGTTTCTATGCTCCCCCTATCATCTCCGTCCCAGAGGCTAACACAGATTAGAAGGTGGAAAAAAACACACTCATGATGACATGTTCTCAGAGCTCATACAGTCCTCCCGCTCCGATAGAGCTCAGCAGAATGCATGGAGTACAGCGTTAAATGAACGGGATCAGAGGAGGCAGGAGAGTGATGATAGGAGGCAGGATGTAATGCTGAGGCTAATGGGGGAGCAAAGTGAAATGCTCAGGAATCTGATGCGGGAAAGGCAGCAAGACCACAGACCGCCGCTACAGCCCCTGTATAACCGCCTGCCCTCCTCCCCAAGTTCCATATCCTCCTCACCTAGACGCCCACGAACGCGGGGGTGGAGGCTCCGGGCACCCAACCATTCCATCCCACCCCAGAGGATTGCCCAAGCAACAGAAGGCTGGCATTCAATAAGTTTTGAACTGTAGAATCATAGAATCATAGAATATCAGGGTTGGAAGGGACCCCAGAAGGTCATCTAGTCCAACCCCCTGCTCAAAGCAGGACCAAGTCCCAGTTAAATCATCCCAGCCAGGGCTTTGTCAAGCCTGACCTTAAAAACCTCTAAGGAAGGAGATTCTACCACCTCCCTAGGTAACGCATTCCAGTGTTTCACCACCCTCTTAGTGAAAAAGTTTTTCCTAATATCCAATCTAAACCTCCCCCATTGCAACTTGAGACCATTACTCCTCGTTCTGTCATCTGCTACCATTGAGAACAGTCTAGAGCCATCCTCTTTGAAACCCCCTTTCAGGTAGTTGAAAGCAGCTATCAAATCCCCCCTCATTCTTCTCTTCTGCAGACTAAACAATCCCAGCTCCCTCAGCCTCTCCTCGTAAGTCATGTGCTCTAGACCCCTAATCATTTTTGTTGCCCTTCGTTGTACTCTTTCCAATTTATCCACATCCTTCCTGTAGTGTGGGGCCCAAAACTGGACACAGTACTCCAGATGAGGCCTCACCAGTGTCGAATAGAGGGGAACGATCACGTCCCTCGATCTGCTCGCTATGCCCCTACTTATACATCCCAAAATGCCATTGGCCTTCTTGGCAACAAGGGCACACTGCTGACTCATATCCAGCTTCTCGTCCACTGTCACCCCTAGGTCCTTTTCCGCAGAACTGCTGCCGAGCCATTCGGTCCCTAGTCTGTAGCGGTGCATTGGATTCTTCCATCCTAAGTGCAGGACCCTGCACTTATCCTTATTGAACCTCATTAGATTTCTTTTGGCCCAATCCTCCAATTTGTCTAGGTCCTTCTGTATCCTATCCCTCCCCTCCAGCGTATCTACCACTCCTCCCAGTTTAGTATCATCCGCAAATTTGCTGAGAGTGCAATCCACACCATCCTCCAGATCATTTATGAAGATATTGAACAAAACGGGCCCCAGGACCGACCCCTGGGGCACTCCACTTGACACCGGCTGCCAACTAGACATGGAGCCATTGATCACTACCCGTTGAGCCCGACAATCTAGCCAGCTTTCTACCCACCTTATAGTGCATTCATCCAGCCCATACTTCCTTAACTTGCTGACAAGAATGCTGTGGGAGACCGTGTCAAAAGCTTTGCTAAAGTCAAGAAACAATACATCCACTGCTTTCCCTTCATCCACAGAACCAGTAATCTCATCATAAAAGGCGATTAGATTAGTCAGGCATGACCTTCCCTTGGTGAATCCATGCTGACTGTTCCTGATCACTTTCCTCTCCTCTAAGTGCTTCAGGATTGATTCAGGATTCAGGATTGTAGTGTGGTCTTGTCCTTCCCTCCTCCTTATCCACCACTCCACCCGGTGCTTCCCTTCTCCCCCACCCCTCCTGGGCTACCTTGGCAATTATCCCCCTATTTGTGTAATGAATTAATAAAGAATGCATGATTTTGAAACAATAGTGACTTTATTGCCTCTGCAAGCTGTGATCGAAGGGGGGAGGGTGGTTGGCTTACAGAGAAGTAGAGTCAACCAAGGGGGCGGATTTTCATCAAGGAAAAACAAACAGAACTGTCACACCGTAGCCTGGCCAGTCATGAAACTGGTTTTCAAAGCTTCTCTGATGTGCAGCGCGCCCAGCTGTGCTCTTTTAATCGTCCTGGTGTCTGGCTGTGCGAAATCATCCGCCAGGCGATTTGCCTCAACCTCCCACCCTGCCATAAAAGTCTCCCCCTTACTCTCACAAATATTATGGAGCACACAGCAAGCAGCAATTACAATTGGAATACTGGTTTCGCTGAGGTTTAACCTAGTCAGTAAACTGCGCCAGCGAGCCTTTAAACATCCAAATACACATTTTACCACCATTCTGCACTTGCTCAGGCTATAGTTGAATTGCTCCTTACTACTGTCCAGGATGCCTGTGTACGGCTTCATGAGCCATGGCATTAAGGGGTAGGCTGGGTCCCCAAGGATAACTATAGGCATTTCAACATCCCCAATGGTAATTTTCTGGTCTGGGAAGTAAGTCCCTTCCTGCACCTTTCCCGGCCATCCCACGTTGATGTTGGTGAAATGTCCCTTGTGATCCACCAGTGCTTGCAGCACCATTGAAAAGTACCCCTTGTGGTTTACGTACTGGCTGCCAAGGTTGTCCAGTCCCAAGATAGGGTTATGCGTTCCGTCTATCGGCCCACCACAGTTAGGGAATCCCATTGCAGCAAAGCCATCCACTATGACCTGCACATTTCCCAGAGTCATTAGTCTTGATAGCAGCAGCTCAGTGATTGCGTTGGATACTTGGATCACAGCGGCCCCCACAGTAAATTTGCCCACTCCAAATTGATTCCCGACTGACTGGTAGCTGTCTGGGGTTGCAAGCTTTTGGAGGGCTATCGCCACGCGCTTCTGAACTGTGAGGGCTGCTCTCATCTTGGTATTCCTATGCTTCAGGACAGGGAAAAGCAAGTCACAAAGTTCCATGAAAGTGGCCTTACGCATGCGAAAGTTTCACAGCCACTTGGAATCATCCCATACCTGCAACACTATGCGGTCCTACCAGTCTGTGCTTGTTTCCTGGGCCCAGAATCGGCATTCCCCAGCATGAACGTGCCCCAATGCCACTATGATGTCCAAATTGCCAGGGCCCGTGCTTTGAGAGAAGTCTGTGTCCATGTCCTCATCACTCTCGTCATCGCGCTGCCATCTCCTCCTCGCCTGGTTTTGCAGGTTCTGCACAAACTGCAGGATAATGTGTGAGGTGTTTACAATGCTCACAGCTGCAGCGGTGATCTGAACGGGTTCCGTGCTTGCAGTGCTATGGCGTCTGTGCGGGCAATCCATGAAAAAGGGCACGAAATGATCGTCTGCCATTGCTTTCACAAGGGAGGGAGAAAGGACAGGTGACTGACGATATCTACCCAAAACCACCCGCGACAATGTTTTTGCCCCATCAGGCATTGGGAGCTCAACCCAGAACTCCAATGGGCAGCGGAGACTGCGGGAACTGTGGGATAGCTACCCACAGTGCACTGCTCCGAAAGTCGATGCTAGCCACGGTACTGTGGACGCACTCCGCTGACTTAATGCGCTTAGTGGGGACACACACAATTGACTGTATAAAACCACTTCTGAAAAAATCGACTTCTATAAAATCGACCTAATTTCGTAGTGTAGACATACCCTGAGAAACGGACAAGGAGCACTCCCAAGTCTGGGTTCTCAATTTATTCCCAAACTGCGTGTTTCTAGAATCCCATAACAACTTTCAGGTTTAGAGGATCTCTCAATGTCTAAACTTAAGCAACTTGGGGAAACTAAGTACAATGGAAAATGAAAATCCCACAGATATGAATATCTTTTGCCCTAGCTTGATTCGGTAAATTTTCCACATGACTCAAGTGATACTTTGGATCAAGGGAGTTGATAATTATAACTACTCACTGAGCACTAAAAAGGTACATGGTGCAAATATTGACAGTCCATGCCTCAAAGAGTTGAGAATCTGATGGACAGAAAAGATGCACTGAGAGAACTAGAGGAAGAGGGTTCCACCCATTTCCTTGTTTATAAGCCTTGTGGAAGACGCGAGTTATATGTGGAGGATATGAATGAGAAGTTGGGATGACCTGGCACATTGAGACTGGGAGGACCCTCCGACATAGGAGTGTGGTGCTCTTCTCAGGGCAGCACAGAGCCATAAGCCACTGTTTCTCTCTTGCTAAGGCAGAGGGTACTTTGCTGAAGATTAGACTATGTGTGAGCTCCCTGACACACCAGTTTGTCTGCTTCGCCAGCAAATTCCTTGAGATTCTGCCAGTCTTAATCTTGTCTTGCAGGTAACAAATCAGTGAATCCCTGTTCCCGAGTTCTCCAGAGACGTCTCTCTGTAGTGTCCAGTCCCTCTGACTGGATACTCTCAGAAATTGTTAAGTTTGCTATCTCGAAAAAGACAGTATGCACACCAGCTTGTTAGGTTAGCTGAGGATTCACTCTATACTTCAATAGAACAGCACTGAGATGGTTTACAGTAAAACTAGGAATAAGTTTATGAACAAAGAACAGGCACTTAAGTGATACTAAGCAGAGATAATAAAAAATGGTTACAAACAAAACAAAACATACTTTCTAGTACCTAAAATTTAATTCTAGCTAGTTATGCCTTTGCCTAAACAGCTTTCTCACTCACAGCATCTCCAGTCCTTCCTGGCAGGAGCTCCAATGTTTACAGAATCAGAGCTTGTTGTCCCCTTTGTTCCCTTAGAGATGGATAAAAAAGGGGTTCTCTCCCCTTCTTTTTCTAATCCAGTAAGCCTTTGAAATATATTCTTTGAAAATTAAACCCAGACACAGTTCCTGTCCTCTGCTGGTGTGTAGATGCCATGCTGTCTTCCTCATCCTTCAATCAATTTGTTTTTTTGATTGGCTTATTCAGTTTGTTTACCATTGATGTAAATGTACCCTGGCCTCACCTTGCTCAATTTACATTGGAGACCCAGGCAAACTGGCAAACCAATATTCCTTTGTCTACAAAAAACTTGTTTATCTGCTCTACTCAGATTGCTTGGTCTGAACATATTTCAGGAACATATTTCCAGCACAGACATAATTCTTTATACATTAATCATACATACAATCATGCAATAATATTAATGATCACTGTGTCAAGAGTTTTTACATACATCTTACAAGATATCATTGGCTAAATATTCTGACAACAGCATAGTGGGTGGCATAAAGGGGCTCTTAGGGACAGAAGGAGGCAGCATGGAAGATGGTGTGAAGATGATAGAAGGGAGAGGAAGTCAATAATGAAAGAGGAGTAGAGTGCTAAAAAATAATGTTTTACGTTGAAATTCAGCAAATTTGATTTACAAGTCCACAAGAGACAACAAATATGCAATTATGTCATCTTTAGAGTTATTTTTCAAAGTACAACTGCACTTTAGAGCACATTTTAAGCACTAAATTTATAGTTTTCCAGCAACATTGGAAAACTTGTACTTTTTCCAGATACTGTATACCTACATTATGTCAACATTATTAAAAATGCATCTGTTGTGATTAAGTATGCTATATAAATACGTCAACAATTTTTTTCCTGTACATACCACAATATGATCATTCATTCTCATTGCACAGTGACATGTGATAAGATGCAAATAAGTATTCATAATGCATGAAATCCTCGCCTGCACTCTGGCCCCTTGATGCTGTGTAAAAGGGCTGCAGGGGCATAAAGAGCGACAATCCCCCGCCATAACTAGTAGGTAAAGGATTCCCCTGCTGTTAGCACTGCAAAGTCAGCTCTAAAGATGCCTCCCAAAGACCCTCACACATGCCACAGAGGGAGAGGCATGTCAAGTGTGGGGCCACAGTATGCTGTGAAAATTCTGGGCAGCACAGCAGCCCACGGGGTAGCCTGTGGTGGTTGCTGGAACTTAGAGAGGACCCCAGAGCTGTGTTAGTAACACCAGAGGCATCCCAGCCCCTGGAGCATCTTAGGATCAGGAAGGTGCAAAGATGGCTTAAAGCCACTTTAGATCCAGCCCCCTATGACAATATGGTCTTAATATACAATTAAGACACCTGCAGCGGCACAGGAGCTAGCAAACAGAGCTGTAAACAAGAGAGTTTGAGTGGGAGTTCTGTTGGAGGAGAAGGTAGTTGTACTTGGTTTTGTATTTTTAGTATTTGTGTGTGTGTGTGTGTAGGGGCTTTGTGCTGGGAGAGCAGCTGAGCCCTGCTTAGGGGGTGGGGCTTCTGACTAGAGGGCCTATAAAGGTAGCCAGCCAGCGGCACAGACAGCTGCAGAGGCACAGGAGCTAGCAAACAGAGCTGTAAACAGGGGAGTTTATATTGTGATGCTTGTTTGGGGTTTGCTTTTGCTGGGGGCGGGGGTGGTCTTTTTGGTGTGACTTGTGTTTCCCAGTTTAACAGGACTTAGGTGGGAAGCTGATGACAGATAAGGAGGCAGCTGTGGGAGTGACTCCTGTAGTGAAAGATACATTGAGGATGACTGGATGTGGAAGCTGTGGTATGTACATGATCCTGGAAGGGGGACCTGGTAAGAGTTTTTTCTGCATGAAATGCCATCTGATAGAGCTGATGGAGGAAAAGATCCGAGGTTTGGAGATGCAGGTGGAAAGGCTCGTTGAGTTTAGGAAGGGGTTTGAGCAGATGATGGAGCAAAGATATGAGGTATCTGAAAAGAAAAGCTCAGACTCACAGATGGAAGCAGGGCTGGGGAATTTTGAGGGGAGACTGGGTGAGGAAAGTGATCTGTGGAAGCATGTGACTAAAAGAACCAGGCAGAAGAAAAGACGGGCTAGTGAAGGAGAAATAGAGCTTAGGAACAGGTTTGCAGAGTTGGAAAATGAAGAAGGGGCTCAGCAGGTAGTCGCTGAAGGTGGAAGGGCAAGGAAGAAGAGAAGAGAGGCTAGTCCTATAGGAAAAGCTGAAGAGTCAAGGGAGACTACACCAAATATGAGCCCCAGGAGGATACAGGATGGGTTGAAGAGGATTATAAGGGAAAATAGGAATGGAAAGAACTTGCAGCCAGAGGGAACGGGGGAGAGACTGGAGAATAGCACCGTCACCAGGAAAAGGCAGGTCTATGCGATCGGGGACTCTTTATTGAGAAGAATAGACAGGCCTGTAACTAGAACTTATCCAGAGAATAGAAGGGTGTGCTGTCTTCCGGGTGCTAAGATATGGGATGTAGACCTGAGGTTGAAAAGGATCCTAAAGGGAGCGGGAAAGAATCCCCTAATTATCCTTCACGTGGGATCAAATGATACGGCTAGATTCTCGCTGGAAAGTATTAAGGGAGACTATGCTAGGCTGGGGAAAACGCTTAAGGAAATTGAGGCTCAGGTGATCTTTAGTGGGATCCTGCCTGTTCCTAGAGAAGGGCAACAAAGGTGTGACAAGATTATGACTGTCAACAGATGGCTTAGGCAGTGGTGCTATAAGGAGGGCTTTGGGATGTATGGCCACTGGGAGGCATTCATGGACAGAGGACAGTTCTCTCGGGATGGACTTCATCTGAGTAGGGAAGGAAATAGACTTCTAGGATCAAGGCTGGCACAACTGATAGAGAGCTTTAAACTAGGAATTAGGGGGAGATGGTTGGGAGATGTCCAGGTAATCTCCACGCCAGATTTTAGCATTGAGAGGGAAGAAGACGAAGTAAGAAAGGATTCAGCTGTGGGTAGGAGAATGTATACAAGGAGCGAGGGCGGTGTGGATACTAGTCTAATAGGTTATACTGGCTGTAGAATGACTGTGCCTAATAGGGTACAAAATGTGAGCGAGGCCAAAACAGCAAAAATTAAGATGTTTGTACACCAATGCGAGGAGCCTAGGTAACAAAATGGAAGAACTAGAGCTACTGGTGCAGGAAGTGAAACCAGATATTATAGGGATAACAGAAACATGGTGGAATAGAAGTCATGACTTGACTACAGGTATTGAAGGGTATGTGCTGTTTAGGAAAGACATAAACAAAGGTAAAGGTGGTGGAGTAGCATTGTATATCAACGATGAGGTAGAATGTAAAGAAATAAGTAGCGATGCAATGCATAAGACAGAGTCCGTCTGGGCAAAAATTACATTGGGGAAGATAACTAGTAAAGCCTCTCCTACGATAGTGCTTGGGGTGTGCTATAGACCTCCAGGATCTAATCTGGATATGGATAGAGCCCTTTTTAATGTTTTTAATAAAATAAATACTAATGGAAACTGCGTGATCATGGGAGACTTTAACTTCCCAAATATAGACTGGAGGACCAGTGCTAGTAATAATAATAGGGCTCAGATTTTCCTAGATGCGGTAGCTGATGGATTCCTTCATCAAGTAGTTGCTGAACCGACTAGAGGGGATGCCATTTTAGATTTAATTTTGGTGAGTAGCGAGGACCTCATAGAAGAAATGGTTGTAGGGGACAAACTTGGCTCAAGTGATCATGAGCTAATTCAGTTCAAACTAAATGGAAGGATTAACAAAAATAAATCTGCAACTAGAGTTTTTGATTTCAAAAGGGCTGACTTTCAAAAATTAAGGAAATTAGTTAGGGAAGTGGATTGGACTGAAGAACTTATGGATCTAAAGGTAGAGGAGGCCTGGGATTACTTTAAATCGAAGCTATCAGAAGCCTGTATCCCAAGAAAGGGGAAAAAATTCATAGGAAGGAGTTGTAGACCAAGCTGGATGAGCAAGCATCTTAGAGAGGTGATTTAGAAGAAGCAGAAATCATACAGGGAGTGGAAGATGGGAGGGATCAGCAAGGAAAGCTACCTAATTGAGGTCAGAACATGTAGGGATAAAGTGAGAAAGGCTAAAAGTCGAGTAGAGTAGGACCTTGCAAAGGGAATTAAAACCAATAGTAAAAGGTTCTATAGCCATATAAATAAGAAGAAAACTAAGAAAGAAGAAGTGGGGCCGCTAAACACTGAGGATGGAGTGGAGGTTAAAGATAATCTAGGCATGGCCCAATATCTAAACAAATATTTTGCCTCAGTCTTTAATAAGGCTAAAGAGGATCTTAGGGATAATGGTAGCATGACAAATGGGAATGAGGATATGGAGGTAGATATTACCATATCTGAGGTAGAAGCGAAACTCAAACAGCTTAATGGGATAAAATCGGGGGGCCCAGATAATCTTCATCCAAGAATATTAAAGGAATTGGCGCCTAAAATTGCAAGCCCATTATCAAGAATTTTTAATGAATCTGTAAACTCAGGAGTAGTACCGAATGACTGGAGAATTGCTAATATAGTTCCTATTTTTAAGAAAGGAAAAAAAAGTGATCCGGGTAACTACAGGCCAGTTAGTTTGACATCTGTAGTATGCAAGGTCCTGGAAAAAATTTTGAAGGAGAGATTAGTTAAGGACATTGAAGTCAATGGTAAATGGGACAAAATACAACCTGGTTTTACAAAAGGTAGATCGTGCCAAACCAACCTAATCTCCTTTTTTGAAAAAGTAACAGATTTTTTAGATAAAGGAAATGCAGTGGATCTAATTTACCTAGATTTCAGTAAGGCATTCGATACCGTGCCACATGGGGAATTATTAGTTAAATTGGAGAAGATGGGGATCAATATGAACATCAAAAGGTGGATAAGGAATTGGTTAAAGGGGAGACTGCAACGGGTTCTACTGAAAGGAGAACTGTCAGGTTGGAGGGAGGTTACCAGTGAAGTTCCTCAGGGATCGGTTTTGGGACTAATCTTATTTAATCTTTTTATTACTGACCTTGGCACAAAAAGTGGGAGTGTGCTAATAAAGTTTGCAGACGATACAAAGCTGGGAGGTATTGCCAATTCAGAGAAGGATTGGGATATTATACAGGAGGATCTGGATGACCTTGTAAACTGGAGTAATAGTAATAGGATGAAATTTAATAGTGAGAAGCGTAAGGTTATGCATTTAGGGATTAATAACAAGAATTTTAGTTATAAGTTGGGGACGCATCAATTAGAACTAACAGAAGAGGAGAAGGACCTTGGAGTATTGGTTGATCATAGGATGACTATGAGCTGCCAATGTGATATGGCTGTGAAAAAAGCTAATGCGGTTTTGGGATGCATCAGGAGAGGCATTGTCAGTAGGGATAAGGAGCTTTTAGTACCGTTATACAAGGCACTGGTGAGACCTCACCTAGAATACTTTGTGCAGTTCTGGTCTCCCATGTTTAAAAAGGATGAATTCAAACTGGAGCAGGTACAGAGAAGGGCTACTAGGATGATCCCAGGAATGGAAAACTTGTCTTATGAAAGGAGACTTAAGGAGCTTGGCTTGTTTAGCCTAACTAAAAGAAGGTTGAGGGGAGATATGATTGCTCTCTATAAATATATCAGAAGGATAAATACAGGAGAGGGAGAGGAATTATTTCAGCTCAGCACCAATGTGGACACAAGAACAAATGGGTATAAACTGGCCATCAGGAAGTTTAGACTTGAAATCAGACGAAGGATTCTAACCATCAGAGGAGTGAAGTTTTGGAATAGCCTTCCAAGGGAAGCAGTGGGGGCAAAAGATCTATCTGGTTTTAAGATTCTACTTGATAAGTTTATGGAGGAGATGGTATGATGGGATAATGGGATTTTGGTAAGTAATTGATCTTTAAATATTCAGGGTAAATAAGACTAATCCCCTGAGATGGGATATTAGATGGATGGGATCTGAGTTACTATAGAAAATTCTTTCCTGGCTATCTGGCTGGTGAATCTTGCCCATATGCTCAGGGTTTAGCTGGTCGCCATATTAGGGGTCGGGAAGGAATTTTCCTCCAGGGCAGATTGGAGAGGCCCTGGAGGGTTTTCGCCTTCGTCTGTAGCATGGGGCATGAGTGACTTGAGAGAGGCTTCTCTGCTCCTTGAAGTCTTTAAACCATGATTTAAGGACTTCAATAGCTCAGACATAGGTGAGGTTTTTTGTAGGAGTGGGTGGGTGAGATTCTGTGGCCTCCACTGTGCAGGAGGTCGGACTAGATGATCAGAATGGTCCCTTCTGACCTTAGTATCTATGAATCTACAACATATGCCTAGAAAGTACCTGGCTTTTCAGTAAAATATAAATTAAATAAAAAAGAAAGTTCCTCGCTTCAACTGCATTGTCCACAATACACCGATGGAGTGCACCATCCGATTTGGGCAGAGATTCTGTACATCAATCCCCAATAGGCCTAACTTTTCGGCACAGATACAGAAACACTGAGATTAGGAGCCTGAGGCTGCTGCTTAAGTAGGAGATTTATTTAATTTAGGCATTCAATCCTTCTTTCCCTCCCAAAATACCTGCATAATAAATATAGCAACAACATGGCAGTGTGGTCCATATTGTGCAAATTTGATCCCTATCCAATTACTTGATGGATCTCAGACCTGAAGCCTTTCTGCTGGATGAGATAGCCAGCCAACTCCTGTTCCATCCAACTGTGATGATGTGTATCTTTTGAGTTAATGTTATTTTTATGGAGAAAGAGTCTGAGAGAGATTAAATTATCAGCAAAGAAAGGATGCTCACATGCAGAGAGATGGGGCAGTTTAGATGACTACGTTGACAGAAGAAAATAGGTAATTCACTAAAAATCCTTAAAATGAGATATACAGACTATGAACCAGCAGTCTTGTACCAGTTTTTAATGCTTTAAAGTTCTTATGTATCTTTGTAAATGAATAATTATAACACAGAAGATTAAAAAAAATAACCTTTACCTCTCTTAATGTCATCCAGCTGAGGTTCAGGTGAAGGGTTGTCTTTCAAAGGGGAGGTTTTGGGCCCAGCTGCTGGCTTGGATGGGGCTTTGAACTGTGAGGAAGGCTGGGAGGCTCGGGCAGCCTGCTGTTCTATCCGTGCCTGGATCTTACTGCTGCCCTCAGCCCTGAAACAACATAAAAAAACAGTCAGTGGTGCCATAGAGCTGTGTTCCTTCGTTCCAGTAAGATCCGTATTAATATATATTTAATAAGTTTAGACTGAGTACTTTGCATCCTGTAGAGCTATACGGTGAATTATGGATTTTAAATAAAATACAGCTAACAACCTACACTGCTTTGGCACTCAGCATCACCACTTACTTCCATGGGAAGCATGCCGTAAAGTGACTGTAGAGTGAGGTCCTTACTAACTCTGCTCCAGATCCATGTGAGGCTTAGCAATATCTTTTTCTCTATTCAAATAGCAGTAAAGGTTTTTCATTTAGCAAAGAACGCCTTCTTAATACAATCAGCAACTATAGTAAAATACATTTACATAGCACCTTTCATCCTGAATGATCCCAAAGCTCTTCACAAACATTTAGACATGAAATACAGAGGGATCACTTCATTCATCAATGAAATGCAGCTAACTGTTAGAAGATGCACAACAAGATTACCCGGCATTTTACAACAGGAAGTATCCTCTTTGATTACATACAGTACATCATCAGATGAAAGTTACTATATAAGAGCAGAGAATTGTTACCAATATTGATTTATCTCTTGAAACTACAGAAGGAATCTAAGTGGTAAGAATGTAATTACTCCACTTTGAATTTTAGATTAAAACCACTTCTCTTGAAAAGAGTGCCAAGGGATCTTTAAAGACCAAAGTGATCATGACAACAGTTTTACATCTCATCTGAATGACATGACCTCTAATAGCACAGTGCCTTGGAACGTCATGCTCATGCACTTGTAGGGCACTGACTCTGAGGAAAGTGTGGCAACTATTGAATCACTACCCCCATCTACAACAGCCTGGATTTGTTCTTTGGAGATCTCTGATCTAGCTGCCAGCCTGGTCCCAGCCTGCATCACTATAAAGTTTTAGTGAGCTCTCAGTCAAAGTTTTTACAGCTGCGGTAATGGAGGTTATTTTAAATGTGTCGTTTCTAAAAAATGTTTAATAATGGCATGCTCTATAGAACTCATCTAATATGCATTCCCCACTGCTAAAAGAACTTGATTCAGAGACTTCAGGTACTTACATATTAGCATTACTCTGAAAAATATTTTATCTGAACACTTTATATAGTGTAATTTGTGTACTGAGGTATGGCTATCAGATCAGACAGAAGTTCTGATCTCAGCAGTTTTTAGGCAATTACCCACAATAATATTTATGTCTCCAGCATTCATTTTTTCAGAATCTTTGCCCATGAAGAGTTTGGACTTTTGCTCTGTTTTATATATTATCTCCTTGATGCAGCCATGTTCCCCCACTCTAATTATTACATGTAATTAGACTTCCACAAGAAGTTTCTAGGTCCACTACTCGCAACTTCACCAGTCCACTTGACAGGTTATCACTTCCATCTTCTTCAGAAAGAAATTATTGAAAGCAATGCAATCTTTTGACCATCTTCTAAATTCTTATCCCATCAACACTGTTCAATCATGAGTTACAATTATCACCCTTCAAATAACAGAGAATCTACTAATTCTTTACTCTCTGCTACATACACACAGTGGAGATTTCCATATTTAGGCATGATAATTGGCCTCATAAAGTCCAGGAAACTCAGTAATTAAACATTACTGCTAATTCACTCATAGCCATAGCTAACGGTGACACTATTAACATGAATCTCTAGCAAGAATTCATCTTATTAACTGTATGTGTCCCAGTTTTACCTTGTTTTCTTGACTTGAATGCTACTACTAAGTTTTTCCAGCACATATTCCCCAGTGTCATGATTGATAATAAGTACACAGTCCTTCTGATATGATCTTTTATTTCCTTTGAACACAGTCATTGGAGGAGTTGAGCCCTGG